>NW_009186514.1:0-17010 GCF_000690835.1 Fulmarus glacialis
AGCGTGTGGCGCCGCGCTGAGCGCTTGCATTTAAAAAAATTAATTTCTGTCTTTTGCCACGACAGCTCGAGGAAGCGGCCAAATGAAAGCAAACCGTCCCTGCAGCAATGCACAGTCAATGCCAGTTCACTGGAGAGCCGGTTGAAAGTAGCTCTGAAAATCACATCGCTCCTTTTTCCTTCTAATGCTTTCCAGTTACACGGAAAAATCTGAACTTTTCCTTTCCTGTTCCAGTTAACTGTAAATGCCAACCCAGCAGCAGCAGCCTGTCTCCCCGGTCCTGAGTAAGATCTAAAAGCTGCCAAATTCATACCTGGGTCTGTTTGACCTAAGTCAGCAAGCAATTGCAAACAGTTCTGCTTCTTGGGGACACCAAACTTCCCAGAGCCTGTTAAACAGTAAAATTTGCCTGTAACTCAAACCCGTTAAACAGAAACGAGAAAAAAGGTTACAAATGGTGTCATAGTGGTTAAATTAATGCAAGGGATTAAGTTTCTCTCAGGATAGAGAACATATTCCCACAAGTCTGATAGTTCCTTACTGCTGCCAGAGTTTTCACATCCGGCATATTGCAGATTTCACCAAAAAAACCCAGGCTGCTACTCTTGCTTTATCATAAGATACTAACAAATTTTACTGCACTGTCAACATCTAGGAGGTTGAATAAGACAATGAATGACATGATTTTTCACATGATAATTCCCAAATAAGATGTATGATATGCAGCTTTTGCTGAATATTTAAATGCCTATCCAAAATTTTGCATTTAAAAGTTGAATTACTTAGAAGTTGAAGCAGCTAATGCAGTCTTGCTAAGATCTATTCCTTAGTGGTAAACAGCTCAATGGATCTATAGCAATCTAAGGAGTAAGTCACTAAAACAAAAAGGTACCACAGTACCCTTCTACTAAGCCAACACAAAATGTTGCAGAGTAACTGTGAAACAATGAGCCAAACAAAATTACAAAATGAATTTATTCCAAAAGCGTAAGGGAACATTTACAATTCAACAAGATGGTAAACAGGCGTCTCCACAAGAACTCACTGCATTAAAATTAAATATGAAACTGGGTGGGGGTGGGTGGGATCTAACTACTTCTGAGGCCACAAGAACTTTGCATATCACCTCTGAAAAACAGGAGTCCCGTAAAAAAACCTCACTCAACATTCAGTGAGAAAATAAGCTGCTAGTACCTAGTTATTAGTCTAAATACAAGCTAGGTTTAGGCTTTGAGATTACATTTTTAAATTCCCTCAAAACACAAATTATAGCCACAAGTGCAAAATGTCTGTTTTTTCTTCCCCCCCAATGGAAGCTTATTACCCATCTAGCGCCTATTTTCAGAGTGACATTTTGGTCTCATGAATTTGTCTTTGAAAGCTCTTTGCCAAGTTTGTTGGTTTTAGTGACAAATCTCACTTTAGCAGCTGGCTTCAATCAGAAATACAAAGTCAGCTCACATGTCCCGGAATGTCCAAAGTTTGCTGCCTACTGCTTCAGAGTTAAGCAAAAATAGACTTCTAATTTAGCGTCAACAACGTCTCTAACTTTGACATAGTTTTCTGGCCTTCTGATGGTAGTGATAAATATCAGAGTGTTAATGAAGACACCTGAGTCAGATTCACAAGCAAATACAAATGCAACTAGGTGGGGAAACATCACTTTCAGGCATTTGTCTGTGGATATCAAATGGCTGGACAAAAAAAGGAGGATAAGAAATAACCTTCATTCTTCTAAAGCCTAAGCTATTTTACATCAACATGCCCTGGAACACTCATTAAAATTCTTTTCCTCTGTCCCAACTTTATACTATCTGCTAATTCCTTTACAATGTTGAATGACCTGAGAAGTAAAAATTTTGAGTGGTGAGAATAAAAAAAAAAAAAGCATTGTGCTCTACATTGTATTTTCTGGGTGTGCACCAGTAAATAAGAATCCCAAGTTGCTATGGAAAAAAATAGCATGGAATTGTTAGCTTTTCCACCTGAATTGAACTACATAGCTGGAATTTTTCAATGTTACCCAAAATACAATTTTATTTATATATTTTTAAATGCAACTGTATTGGTAAAAAAAAACAAAAAACAAAAAATCACAAAACAAAACAAAAAAACCCAACAACCACCCTCAAGTGCCAACTAATCCAGAAATCTGCAAAACATAGAAAAGAGCCAGGTACTGCTACGGTCCAGCTCTAGCCTATGAAGCTTAATCACTGCATCAGTCTTTACTCATTCCTGGAATAATTCTAGTCATTTATTGTTTTGTTTTTCCTGTTCATTTACTGAAATTTCACGGCATAACTATATGCACATATTCATATTAAACATTAAAAATTCATTTGCAAAACATCACTTTTGCATTACAATGCACGGAGAAGAGTAAGATGTGCAAACCAAAAAACACCACATTCTCCACATCTCTAAGTAAAAGGACTGCTTCATGCTACAAGCAAAATAAATTTCCATCCATGTTGCAAACTTTAAAAAAAAACAGCATATATCTCATTCAATTCCATTTAAAAAAGTAAATCAAAGCAAATTTAACAATGGTACTCTTCTCCACATATTGCAAAATATGGTTACAGATGAGGAAAGGATTACTTCAGCTGCTAAGCTTATCTGACATGTATCTCTGTTGTCATGCCTTTCCTGTCCATTACTTAATACATAAACTCAATTACATAGTTTCAGTTATGCAGTAGCTGATTTTTAGGTTAATAGACAGACTGTCAAGATGTAGCTTTTGATAAACCATCTACGTTCTTTTCCAATTTTGAATAAATCCTGAAGACATTTCAAAAATAAGAACCCAAAACTGCTGACTGTAAGCATCCAAAAATACAGTTGTAGTTTCACTATGGACAAGTTGTAGTCCGTTAGAAAAGTAGATCATACATACAAAGGTATAAAGAACATTTAAGTCAGTCTTAAGTGGAAGGCAGTCCTTGAAGGAAACAATACTCCAAGCAAACTTGCTGAGTAGCACTTTCACTTTAGCCCTTCAGGGGCATGGAAGATTTAGCGGTCTACTCAGTAGATTCTTCCTCGGCTACGATTGCCACGTCCTCCCCAGCCTCTTCCTCGTCCACCCCGGAAACCACCTCTTTGCTCTGAAATAAAAGTCAAAACTTTTCATACAGGTTTTATGCTATATACAGATTAAAATTAAATAGCAATAACTGGAAGTATTGAAGGTTGACTTAAGTCTCTGAGGCTAATCCTGCTTATATACCATGAGATCTCCGAGTTATGCTTTGATGGACAACAGACCCCACTAATTGTAAAAGAGAGTCAGAAGCACTAGCCTCTCTAAACCAAATGTAGTCTTTCTGCACGCTAGTACTACAATACATAACTGTCCCATTATTTTAGAACTATATTTGGGCCAATCCATTACCACAGAATTGAAAACTGGTCTGTAAAGGACTTCATTAGACTACCTAGCTTATCCTTCTGTCCAATAACACCATGTCAATCTTGAGGTGTTTGTCTGACTTGCTGCTAGTGATTTATAAAATGATGGAAAACCATGACTTTGTCAGTCTATTTGTCCTTTTCTATCCTTAACATTAAGTTATCACCAGCATACTTGAGTTTTTTTGCTGGGCTGGTATCTTACCTATATCCAGCTAGAAATCAGACATAGACAGATACCACACAAACTATTTGTATACTGTAGAAAATTTTTCCTTTCCCTTTCTTAAGAACAAATCTGATCACAGCAAAAAACCCCACAAAATATTTTGTTAAAGTTTCTTTGAGTTTGTTTGAAAATGTATCGAACACTCATTCCCCTTCCATGCTTTCTCTTCACGTACAGTCTAAAAATACAGGTCATATTAATCTACAAAGAGAACTGTGTACTGATTTTAAAGAGTACCGAAATCAAAAGCTGACCAGAGGCCTAAGCAGCTCACTAACAAGAAACAGTAGCAAGCAATAAAACATTTTTCGTTGAAAATTCCTAATTTTTAGAACCATAGGGCTACAAGCTTATCTTAAAGACACAGGTGCATCACCTGAACTCTGCAGTAAGAAATCTGCAGAAGATTTTATCTTTTCTCTTTGTTTTATACATATAAGAGTGCTTTGTATCAGTTTTTCAACCTAGGGGCATGGGTGACAATTTGTCATAGCAGGCTGTTTACTGGACAGGGGGAGGACCAGTGGGCCTACAGGGAAGACAAGAAGAACGGGTTGCTGCCATTGTTGGGCCTATTCATCCAGTTTGCAACTGCTCTCACGTTTTGCCCAGAAATTCGACTTGCAGAGAGACAGAATCACTCTGGCTGGGAGCAGGAGGACATAACTGCGCGTGTGCACAGTGAACCTGGCAATTCCCAGAAGCTCTGGATCAGGTCTGCAACATCAGCAGTGGCTGTAATAGGAATTCAGCACAGGTCCAGTTGTATGACAGGAGGTGGCCCAGCTCTGCCACTTGCAGAAACTGGTCTGTCCAATGGGCAATTTGGGGTGCGAGTGCTGCGTGTCGTAACAGAGAACACAATAGTTCAATTACTAACCATGCATTAAAACACTACTAGAACTAACTTGCAAATGACACATAGTTTATAGGCTGGTAACACTCAAACACTAATAGATCAACAGCTAGAAAGAGATCATTACACACAAAAATTGGTGACAGTACAATTTGACCTTCCGAGAATGTGATAGTTTAATTTGTTTGTTCCCCCCGCCCCAAGACACAACTGTCACTATACAAAGTTTTTCCAAGCTGCCTAACTTACCGTAAGAAAAACTACCCAAGTTACTGCTGTACTTTCCACTGGGAGGATTATATATTTGCCTGGCATCCCTTTTTGGTCCCGCCGAAGCTTTCTTTGGGGGTGAACTTGAGGTTGTATCTTCACTTGCTCTTTTTTGACTGACAGAAGAAAACAAAACCAGAACATTACACCCCTGTGGTGACAAGTACAGGAATAGCAGTTCAGCCTCATTAGCAGCAGCTAATGAAGATGCCTTGAATAATACTTCAAAAGAGGAGGTAAGCCAGTCTCCAGTTGATTCGGTTTATTGTATCCCTAAAGCAAGACTATCACTCCACAGCCTCAATTTCTTCCAGGATGGGTGTTATTTCTGATTGTGAAACTTCTAGCTCATGTGCTGTGTATATTATATATACACAGCTTGGGATCTTTATTTTGTAAACAGCAAATACTAACACCACTGCGTTCCTTTTTTTATGAAAAACTCTTACCTTGCATCTGCCTTCTGTACTGGTTTCCAGGACAGTGTAACTGTACTTTTATAAGAAGGGGGAATGTGGAAGAGATCCTACGGAGGCAAAATCAGACAGTTTATTCTACAGTTAAATTCAAATTGCACTTCAACACTTTAGCTACCTACTAAGACTCCAGAGTAACAGTTACTTTCCATCAATTTTAAATTCTTTTCGAAGTCCCATGGCAGAGGGAGAAGGCAGCAGTAGCTAACTGCCTTATCTGGCTGCCTTAGCCCATACACTTTATTAGGAAATTGAAATGAGCTTTATATTAACAGAACAGTGTTTTATACTGACATGATATGCTTTCTCCCTCTCCCTATGCACATCAAGCATCTTATAATGAACTCCAATGGCTCCTGCAGGAGACATCTGATATCCCTATGACGGTAAAAGATAGGCTTCTAAATACTGTGGGCAAGGTTTTTGGTTTATTGTGGTGACTGAGGGTGAGAGATGGGAAGTGAAGAAAGAGAGGAAAAGGTGGTTAGAAGAAATCACAACGGTTTCAAGGGCTCTGGATGGAAGTCTCTTTCTGCACCCCATCTCTCCTAGACTTTTTGGAGAAAAAGGTTCTGTAAAGCAGCTTGCTTTGCCTCCTCCCTCCTTTATATCTCCTTGCACCTCTTCAAACTATTCCTTACCCCTCCCTGCCACTGCAGGAAAGGGAAATGGCAAGGAAAAAGGCTCGGCCAGAATCCAGAGACCCCTAAAGCAAGGTCTTCTACTCCTGCGGGCAACTAGTGCTGCAAAAAAGGGCCTCAACACCGTATCCCAACAGCAGCAGCAGCAAAGGCCAAGCAGCTTGCATACACAGGAGATCCATGTCTCCTCAGAAACAGTAAAGTGGGCAGCCACCCTGAACTGGCTAACACTGACTAACTTAATAACACAATACAACTTTGTTCAAATCTATTCCTTTTTTCTGCATAGGTTACTCTGTGTGAATTTACTCCTTCATAATGTGAGGACTTACCTTGATTAAAACATTAATGTTATTGGTTATTTTCAAGGCAACCACTTTAATCTTGTTCTGTAAAAAAAGAAACACCACTGAACACCTACTCTAGTAGCTTTAAATTATGCCAACTACATTGGATGAAGTCGTAACATTAAACTGACTACTCTTCCCAGTGAATTGCTACAGTAATAGTGAAATGTGTGTACACTGCTGAGGTTTCATTACAACTATTTTTAGGCTTCTTGCAGTTTTACACTAACTAGTTGCTTTTAATGTTCCACTGTACTTCCCACTAAAATTTTTTCCCCCAATATATGAAAATTTCCCCTTCAAAACAAAATGCAGAGCACAGTTAAGCCAAATACACGTGGATGCGGAGAACAGCTAACAGTAGAAACTAAAAGATCATCTCAGCTTGCAAAATGCAGTGTCAGGTGAGATGCAGTTGCAATAGATGTTAGCAGTATTATTCCCTTAATCTATTTGCATGCTTACAACAGACTGCAGCCCATTCATGCATGCCAATGGTTATTTCGGTAGGCTCAATGAGAAAAATCAGAATTCCTGAACAATACTTACCTCCTCTGTTTTCAAGGCTTCTCCTGTTTTTCCTTGAAGTGCTAGACGAAGCTGTCGAATATATACCTGCAATCCTCGAGCAAAATACTGTAGCCTATAAAATTTAAAACCAATCTGTTAATAAATTTTACATATTCCCATAAAATAAAAGCATAAGCAAAGGGAAGCTGTAATCTAATTTTTTTCCCCTTTAGGAAAAATGCTCAAAATAAGTCTGCTATCAATCTGATTTGTGCTTCTTTAGCATCCAGACAATAAAAACTCACACTTTCTTACAAAACTCTAACACTTGCCTCTAAATGATTACCTGATTTTGAAGTCTTTCAATTTCTCTGCATTCAGCTTGGCTGTGAGGAAGTCTGGAAGTTTACGACCCAGCTGATGGAAGCTGTACAATAAACACTCCACATAACTGAACTGCAACTTGGGCTCTTCATTGCTGGCATTTTCCCCATTCTCTGCTTCCTCCGGAGGAAGGGGCATATACTCCTAATGAACAGAAAGGAAAAACAAATGCATGAGACACACTTAGGCAGACTGACTGTTCTTTTGCAGTGTTTGAACTGGAAGGTTTGTTTATGCTGACAATTTAAGAAATATCCCCCATCCCTATGCTAACGTGATGAACCGCTGCATGAAGTTCTGGTGCAGGTGGTTAGCTACACTTCTGTGACTTGGCACCTCTGACTCAGAGGAAATACTACGGTGGCACTGCTACCACAGGAAGCAACAATGTACTGCACCAATGCTTCTGAAACAGCGCTGAATTTACTGAAAATTGTCAGCGCAGTTATAGCCTTTAATGGGATCAACATGAGTCTTCTCATGACTATAAAATTTAAAAACAACAGAACCACATGTGTTTACTGGATTAAAAACATTATGCAGGTAACAGCTCTCTACATCTACAAAGGCTTTGAATTGCAAAATTATGTTTGACCTTATATCATGGACAGAGCTATTTTTGAAATAGCCACTTTAGAAAAAGGATAAATAGATTAATAGATAAAAAATAACTTGTTTTGATGAAAACTTTTAAAAAGTGTTTTACGTGAGTAAAAATTGAATTAGTCTTACCAGTAATTTATCAAACAGCTTCTTCAAATTTGATTCAAGCTTCTCCATATCGCCACAAAATGAACTCATTTCAGCAAGAAGCTTCAAAACCTACACATAAGGATAGCCGCATTTTTGTGTGAAAAGTACAAAGGCTTAACTTTCAACCTAAAAGCGATTATCACATCATTATGGCTGGCACAGTAGAGGTCAGCTATTACAATTAAGCCCCTCCTAAACATCAGGAAAGAGTACAAGGAGGAACATGCCTAGTCTGTTTTTCATGTCCTCTAACAGAAACACAGGTTTGTGTGTCTAATCCCAACAAGCATCATTAGTCAACAAGTAAATAAAACTTCATCTCCCACGTCTGCAGCGCAGCTCACCTTCAAAGTGAGATTCAGAGATCTAACTGAAGCTGCAGCACTGATTAATGTAAGCAAAATTACAGACATTAAGCCACTCCCTTAGGAGGCTAAATTAGCACAAGCCATGCAACAATCATTTCAGTAAATGCTATGTGCTTAAAAAAAATTGACAGTAATATAAAAATTATTACACCGATCTACTTATTCTAGCCTTGCTTCAAAAGCTCGGGACAAATGACACATGCTTTAAAAGGCAATGTTCAGTCATGCCTCAATACAGCAAACATTTTTTTTCTAGCGTAGCAAGTTTTCCTCCAAGCCAAGAAATGAAAACCACTTAAGAAAAGAGTTCGCAATTTTTAAAATAGCTGTCTTGTCTAAGATGCTTATTCTTTATGATTTGAAAGACATTTTAGCTTTGGCTTACCTCTAACTGGATATCAAGACCCTCCACTGGAGTAGTCAAAGAACTGAGGTTTGGCAGAACATGCTCACAGAAGTAAGTAACAAATTTTGTGGAATGAACATTTTTCTGCAAAAAACACCACACGTTATTCAGGCTACTCTGAGTTTGAAGGAGTTAATTGTTTTTTCCCCACCACTCCGCCACCCTTATAAATGCCTACCACACAGCTACACCTTAAAGCTTTATTAAACTTCCCTCTAACTCCTAAAACGCAGAGACCCTTCCAGGTAGCTTAAACTCAGAGGCTGTCTGCAACAGGGGCTGAAAAGATTGCCTGTAACCCAAGAACAGGCCTTTAAGTGCTGCAATTGCCTGGCACTAGGCTTGAAATAATCAAACTCATACATGTATGAACCCAATGTGAGAAACTTGTCATAATTCACTGTAACATCTTAAATTTGAACGAAAATGTCAAAGAGCAGAGAATAACACAAAAGCTCTTTGTATTCGGAGCCTTTAAGGATGTTTTCCAACATTTTAATACATCAGAAGCTGAAGGTGGAGAAATACTGATATGCTATCATTCTAACATAATCACTGAGAACACCAAAGAGAAGCTACAGCCATTAACTTTCCACAATATTCGTCATGCAAAGCAAATAAATACATACCGAGAAGAGTGGCACTGCCTGCCGAGTACACTGCAGAAGTCTGTCCACACAATCTGGATCAGATGGATTGAACGTTTGTTCCAGGTCAGCTTGTTCGGCTACCAGCTCCACTAGTTGTTGCCTCCCACTTACTGTCTGTAAGCTTTTTAATCCAGACAATATTTTCATGAACAGAACAAATTCCTCGCCTGTCACGTCTTCCAGCACCTTAACAGCACATCAGAAAACATATTTCTATGGTGGTAATTTGCAAATGCCCAAGTCAAACCTACTTGATTTGAAAAGTATGCAAATATTTAGCATTTAAATTTAGCTTCTAGTTATTTAAAAACACAAGTTTAAAGAACACATGAAAACATGCAGTATAATTGTATGCAGCTCCAAATTAAAGTAACTGCCATCAAGTTGTGCATAGGAAACATTATTTTTCTTGAACTCTAACCTTAAGAACAAATTTCTCTAACAAAACTGTATGCTTCGGGCAGAATAAACGTTAAATTAGTATCTACTCATTATAGATTGTTTTAATACTTTTTGTATCTTTCTCAGCTTGGGGAATGCACAGGAATCTCATGAAATTCAACAAAGACAAATACGAAGTCCTGCACCTGGGATGAACTAACTTCCCTCAGTCAGCACGTTGGGGACTGACTGGCTGGGGAACTGCTCTGCTGAAAAGACCCTGAGGGTTCTGGGGGACAGCAGGCTAAACGTAAGCGTCAGCAGCATTCCCTGGGTGATGAACAGTGTCCTGGGCTGTGACAAGAGCATAGCCAGTAGACTTGAGGGAAGCAAAGGGATCGAGCTTTCTCCTTCGCTATGCGCTCATTAGACCAAATCTGGAATACTGCACCTAGTGTCAGGCCCTCCTGTATGAGGAAGTTCTTGATAAGCTTTAGAAAGCCCAGCCAACAAGGTGATCAGTGTCTAAAGCACATGACCTGTGAGGAGAACCTAAGGAAACTGGGCTTTTTCAGCCTAAAGGAAAAGTTATAAGGAGGTGAGGCAATCCAACACTCATCTTCCAGTACTTAAGAGCAAGCCACCAAGAGTAGGAGCCAGGTTCTTTACTGAGGTGGACAGGGTGAGAATGAGACAATGATACAAAACTGAAATGGGAGGTTCCAACTGGATAAAGAAAAAAAAAAAATCTCATGTTGAGGACAATTAAACATTGGAGCTGGTTGCCCAGACAGTATGGGAAATCTCCATCCTTAGAGGTTTTCAAAACCCAACCGGACAAAGCACCGAGAAATCTGAATTCAGCTGAGCATGATTCACTGGGGTAATTGATCTCCCTAAGTCCCTTTCCAACGTGAATGATTCTATGATTCTAATAAAAGATGCTCTCACAAAATGAGAAGAGCCTAGAATTATTTTAACATTCCCACAAAAAATGCTGCAAAGTTTGGATTGTAGCAGAATAGGATAATTAGAAGACCGCATCTGCACAATGCTTAACTCTACATGTGGTTTAACAAACAGACCTCCAAAGCAACGCCAGTGATAAGGGATGGTTTAAGTTTGTGCTGAAATAAGACACTCACCTTCTTAGATTCAGTCAATATGAACTCTTCTACCTCCTTTGTCATCACCTCCTCAGGCAGAGTTTTCAGTTTTGTAGAGAGGAACTTGATGGCTCGCTCTCTTACAATATCCTCTCCCTGAAGAATTTGACTGAATAAGCCTCCCAAAGTCCCTGAATGGAGAATAAATCAGGTAACGCAAATTGTCTTAGAAGTCAAGAGCTGAACCGTCTAAGCAGAATAAAGAAGTTTCCTCCTCTAAGACTCCATGACACATTTTAAAATAACTGCTATACTAACTGTTAAGAAAAAGAACAATTTTCACATAGCTTGACATAAGAATCCACATTCTTTCATTGATCTGTATGATTCAGATCCACAATTATTGAAAAGTTCGGTATTGTTTGTAAAACCAAACAATGGGCGCGTGTCTAACTTTTGCATTGTACAAGAAGATACAAAATTGAGTCCTGTTTTCATCCTACTAGAGACTGGGAAGTATTAATAAAATTCATTTATAGAAAAATGTGTCATTTACCTTTAGCATCCATCTTAAATATACTGAGCAAAGCATTGTTCACCAAATTGAATTCTGCAGAATCATCTGAAGAGAGAAAAAAACCTGATATGCATATCCGTGAAATGCAAACGTAAGAGCAGAAAAACAAAGAAAGATTTCTGATCTCACACAAGAAGTATTCTATCCTCAGCATTTAATCATAAACAACATAACTTGTATTTTTAATGACTACTAGACTGAGGAAGTAGAAAGCCATGATTATGAAAGCTGGAAGCAAAACAAAAACCTTTTTAAGCTATTTGCCACTTCAGCTTCCCTGCCAAAACTTTAACATTACAAACGTGATAGGACTGAAAACTTGAACGGAAGTTATTAATCAATATATTTAGTCATTTTAAGGAACAGCTGAATAAACAAGCTGACCTTTACTAAATTAAGGTAAAACAAACAGTTATTTCTTTTTAAACTCTTAAGTAATCTACAGTATTTCTAGGTGGGAGAAACAATTTTCCTCTTGAACTAAATGGAGAAATGTGTAAGTCTCAAAAAAAAGAAAACGTCCCTTCTGAGAAGCCTAGAGACTTAATCATGCATTTTTAATACAAATTTGAACATCTAATATTTAGCACTCTATAACTTACTGAGATTAAAAAATACATATTGTATATTGAATTCTGAATTAAATATTTTATACCAAAAATACATTGTATGGAAGAAAATGCCTTCAGGATTTTTAAAGTTCCCAAGTACACGGTTTAGAAATCCAGTAACTCTTTTTCAGAACGCAATTTGCTGCAGTCCATAACTGGAGGGGTTTCTGTTTTGCTCGTGTGTCATCCCTCCCCCCCTGCCCTGATGCTTTCAGAGAACTTGAATGAAAAAAAGTTGTTGAATTTAAAAGAATGATTTTCAGTTTAGATTAGGATAATTAGCGACCTTTCAGCAGAAGTAGCAGCATAACTGTACAGCAAATATAAAGGGGAGGGAAAAAGAGCAGAAGCAGGACATGAATGGCACTGGACAGACTGCTTTATAACAAATTATGAATCAACAGAAAACGTTTTACAGAACAAAACTGTATACATTTTTGGGTGTGCCACAAGGAGATCAGCCAGGAAACTACCAATGTCTCCTACCTGACTGTAGAAGCTGGGTCAGTATGTCTGCTACGCGAGGAAGATTATCTCCAGTGGCAAACTGAGGCAATTCCTTGATTGCTTGTCGCCGGATCTGTCAAAATTGTCAGTACCGTGGAAATAAAAAAAATTAAAAATTGAAGTAATTACAAAAAAAGTCACGCAATTCAACTACCAGAGTTTGTCAGAAAAATCAGCCAAATTTGAGAAAGTGACCACATATTCTTTTAACATCATATTCAGAAAGCAATGTTCAAGTTTCAGACTTTAATGGCAGTCCAAACTTCTTATTTGCCATGAAACTATTATGATATATTTATGAGGAAAATAATATACTTTTCTTAGATCTAAGAAGCACTGGAGAAAAACCAAATTCAAACAACACCTCTGTTCACAAAATCATGCATTTGATCAACAAAATGAAGGCCTGGAATCTCTGTTATTATTGAGTCTTCTTTGCTAACAGGAAGGATAGTTCTACAGTTGTGCATACGGCAGAGAGAAACTCTAGGTTTTGTTCCCAGCACTAACAAAAATCCTCGAATGATCTGCCCAAATAGTTCAAGTTCTGATAACCAAAGATGCTTCAAAGATACAGCTTCTATCAACACTACAGAAGCAGCATGAAGCATCTCAAGACTTTTGCAAGAATAATACATTCAGAATGACATCCCCATGGTTCTCAGGTACGAACAACATTTTCTCGCCTCCCAGCAGGATTTATGAGAATCAATAACCACAAAGCGCTTTTTGAAAGGAAAAAAAAAAATAGATATTCAAATAAACTGTACCAAAGTTTCTTTCTACAGAGCTATTCCTTTGATCAATGATGGGAGTGAAAAAGACAATGAAAACTGATGTATCTTCCCATACCATCACACAATAGATTCTTCGATTGCAGGAATACAACTAAGTATTCTTAAGTTTTCCAAAGACCAACCCTCCCCTCCTGAGAAACATAGCCTATAAAAAAGAGAAAAGAATAACAAAATACAAATTCAACCTATCAACTTGCCACAAGGTTCTTATTCTTACAGAAACATCTTCATCCTCACAGAGGTCCAACTGGGCATTGATAGCCGAGTCAGCCAGCTCAGGAAAATGCTTGAAGAACTTGGGAATAAACTGGGCTGCAAGCCTCTTCTCCTTGGCACCTCCTTTCACACCATCCAAGATCGCCTGGTATGCATCCTTATGCTGAAAGAGGAAAAACAGAACTCATAAATAGAAAAATCTTAGGGTATTCTCAAGACAAGGAAAGGATTTTTCTCTCTCCGCTTCACTTCAGCTATTTAAGTGAACTGTATTATACAAGCTTCATACAATTTATCTCTTAGACCGATATAACAGTGACAATTTAGTAAAATTTGCCTCTATTGGCTGGTTTTTACTGTTATTCTGGCTCCTCTGTCTGTTCAAGTGCTTACTGTTCAAACTGCCAGCCCTGAGGCTAACAGCTCTTGCACACTACTTGTGATTAGATTAGTGCTGACTCAAGGAATTACATGATCACCTTCACTGAACTTGGGCAGTTTTTCAAGGAGTTTCTGCCTTCTGTCTGCTCGTTTATTGTCTCTCACATAGAGGTTACCTCTCCCAACAACTGTGCCACTGCAACAGATCACGAATGATTGTTAACGTATCTTGCGTGAAAGCATCTCTGGCATCTATTCAAGCAGTTAACTTAATCTGAGATAAAAGATAATTCTTAAAAGATCTGTTAACAGAGACCAGATCAAAAAAAAAAAGAAATCTCCAGCTGAAATATAGAAATAAACTCTTCAGCAACAGAGTAGAATATTCTCTAGCTGCTCCAACTAGAATCACACAGGTGTTTCTGATTTTGTGCCTGCAGGACTGAAACTTCAGAATAAACGGAAGTCTTTGTTGTGGTTAGCTATGTGTTTGCGAAATAAAAGTCAGCATTACTAGGATGCTAGCAGAAATCAGAACTTTCTATCATTCATTTTCCTCATGGTTGTGAAAAGAATGCTTTAGACAACTTATCCTACTTTGAACAGCAACATCAACAGCACGGGACCCTTTGCTTTATTTACATTCAATTTCCCAGAGCCACATATATCATCACCCCTACTCCACACAAAAGTTCACCCATAGCAAATAGAGGTACTGAATTTACAAAGCAGTACACTGCATTAATTCCCTCTAAAGTAAGCTGTATTTTAACATTCAGTACCAGTGCTCCTTAAACACTCCCTACACCTTGTTGATAGCTCTCCATGTTGCCAGATTCTGAACTGGATTGGGACACTGATCTGGAAGAAAAATAACCAAGGGAAAAAATTGCTTGCTTTTCAGCTGATCCACATCCCCATCCAGTTTGCTCCGTAACTGTACCAACACAGTGCACTCAACAGCAAAGGCAGGAACGAGCCCGCACAAACTAACAATGAAATACACGTTATTATAGTCACAGGTTCTCAGACTGAACAACTTCTTTGTGGAACAAATTACTTAAACTTAATACATATTACAAAAGCATTCATAGAGCAATGAAACAGAGTAGCTTGTATTCCATGAATCTGTATTACTGCACACTAACTACTCCTATCATTTAGGCAAAATACAGTTCAGGCAGGAGTTTGTTTTACCCTGTACCTGGCAGCATTGAATGCTCAAGAAAAAAGTAGGTAACTGCAGAAACAGCATGAGCCTTCAGTTTTGCACATTTCCTCCCAATCTGTAACACAGGAATGTCCCAAGCCAGAGACAGTGTCCAGACCTTTATTTTTAATGTCTGTCAATTGACTAATCATCCATTAATTTCTCTAGATTAGTTCTTGAACCAATTCATACTCTATAATGTCCTGTGACAAGTTTCACAATGTGTTATGGAGAAAAGTTTGTCTTCCTCTTTATTTTAAGCCTGCTTCCTAACAGTTTTTTTCAAGTTCTCACCTTCATTCCACTCATGAGGTAGACTCCTCATATCTGAGCCCCTTTCTCAACTGAAACACTCGTTTTACAAGCTCAATACTTCTGGTCTTTTAAATTACTCCTCTTAATGTCATACTTCTGGTTGTCCCCTTGCTCTTCTCCTCATGTTCAAAGTTTCTTTTTTGAGACAGGGTGGCTATGACTTTTTGTAGTGAGAGATCATGTTCATAAGGTTGTTAAGAGATAATAAAGTAATAAGTGGGATAAAACTGATGAATAAGGAACAATTACTCATAGCTTCTCAGAATGCAAAAATTTGGGACACCAAGTAAGATTATAAAATGACAAGTTCAAAGGAGATAACTCCTTCACAAAGGTTAATGAAGTAATGGAACGTTTTGCCACAGAACATTTGTATGCCAGAAATATAATCACTTAAAAAAAGCATCAGAAAAGTTCACCAAAGAACAATCTAGCAAGATATACTAATTACAAAGACACTACCTCTGGCTCTGGAAGCTCACAAGCTGTAGAGAGGCAAAGCTGGGAGAGTATATCAGGAATCATCATTCTATACTTACCCTCGGAGGTTCTTACACATCTGCTATTGATCCCTGTCACAGGCTGCATTTCTTAACTATGGTAGAGTTTGTTCTACCTAAGACAGCCATTCTTATCCTACAAAAGCTACCCACAACACTCAAAATGATGACGGACTATGTATTTGTAAAATGGCACAGTAATAGCATCTGTTTTATTCTGCATCTCTCCCTGAGTTCCCAACGTTTTAGTTGCATTTTTTGGTTGGCTCTGAGATGACGTTTTTGTTGGACTGTCTGCAAGGACGCTTTGTTTCACTAGGGCATAATTACACAAGCAAACTGAACGGACTTGAATTAAAAAGAAAAAATCTTTTTTTTAAAAAAACAAAACAACCACCATATTATTTGTTCTCTTAAAGAACTTTCCAGATGACCTTGCGTAGCAGTATCTAGTTTAAAATCCACCGCTAGGTATGTGCAAAGCTACTTCCCTACTTATGTACGGTATGACCAAAAAAAAAAAAAAAGAAGTATCTGCTGCTTTTTCAGGTAGCCATTCAGTAAAAGGAGAGCCTAATGCAATTAAAAAACTAGTTTTAACTAACCATAATATTTTGTATTGGTAATATACTAAGTCATCCTCTTTTTCTGAATAATTCAGTAACGGTACAAACAAACGGCAGATCTTGCCAGGATTTTACAGGTAAAAATCTCCTTTAGCCGTGAGGATCGACCTTCCATTCTTGCCTTAAGGGAGGGGAAAAAAAAAGCTATAGGCAGTTATCAAACCATTAGACTTCACCTTCCTCCCACAAGCCTTTTAGCAAGAGAGCCTGCCAGAAGCTCTCCGGAACCGCAAGTGCGCTGGATCAGATCTGGATGACTACCAGTGTCTTCTTTATGGCCTAAATTCGCCAGGCGAAGATCCCCGCCCCCACGCAAAAAGCAGCCTGACTCCAGCTAATAACTAGTTAATATCCGCGACGCCACATTGAAAAGGAGAGCTGCCGACAGGACAGGGAGGAGGAGGATGCTGCAAAAGCGACGAGAGCTGCTACCGTCCTTGCAGAACCGCAGGCGCGAAGCTCATCTCTGCCCGCCC
>NW_009186515.1:0-1060 GCF_000690835.1 Fulmarus glacialis
TCATGCTTTTGATGGGGAAACCCTTCGCAGTGGGTGCAGTGACACTGTGTGCGTGGGGAGCACCCACTCACACCGTGCAGGCAGACCCTTTGCAGTGCGTGCCCACGCTGTGCCTGGGGAGAGACCCTTTGCAGTGGGTGCAGCGACACTGTGTGTGGGGACACCCTTTGCAGTGGGGTGCATGTTTTTTGTGGGGAGACCCTTTGCAGTGGCGTGCAGTGACACTGTGCATGGGAGGAGATCCTTTGCAGTGAGTGCAGTGATGCCGTGCACAGGAGATCATTTGCAGTGGGTGCATGCTTTTTGTGGGGAGACCCTTTGCAGTGGCGTGCAGTGACACTGTGCATGGGAGGAGATCCTTTGCAGTGAGTGCAGTGATGCCGTGCACAGGAGATCATTTGCAGTGGGTGCATGCTTTTTGCGGGGAGACCCTTTGCAGTGGCGTGCAGTGACACTGTGCATGGGAGGAGATCCTTTGCAGTGAGTGCAGTGATGCCGTGCACAGGAGATCATTTGCAGTGGGTGCATGCTTTTTGCGGGGAGACCCTTTGCAGTGGCGTGCAGTGACACTGTGCATGGGAGGAGATCCTTTGCAGTGAGTGCAGTGATGCCGTGCACAAGAGACCCTTTGCAGTGGGTGCAGTGACGCCGTGCATGGGAGGAGACCCTTTGCAGTGAGGTGCATTCTCGTGCTGTGCATGGGGAGACCCTCTGCAGTGCAGGCATGTGGCTACAGGCTGCTGTGGGGCAAAGCACAGGTTGGCGGTGCTGGGCAGGGGTCTGGGTGCTGCAGCAGCCCCTTTGGGGAGGGGGCTGTGCAGCGGGTTATGGTACCACCCTCCCTGCAGGAGGGTCTGGCAGAGGAGCTGGTGAAACGCTGTGCGTCCCAGCTGGCCGAGGCGCTGGACTTCATGCACAGCCGTGCCCTGGTGCACCGGGACGTCAAGCTGGACAACGTGCTGCTCTTCGATCATGAGTGCCGGCGGGTGAAGCTGGGGGACTTTGGGCTCACCCGTGTGCAGGGCTCAGCGGTGGGTGCCATGTCTGGCACCCTGCCTTA
>NW_009186515.1:1092-5237 GCF_000690835.1 Fulmarus glacialis
GGGGCTCAGCGGTGGGTGCCATGGCGGGCCCCCTGCCTTACGCCCCGCCAGAGCTCTGCCTGCTCCAGGGCTCCGACACGCTGGAGCTGGACTCCAGCCTGGACGTCTGGGCCTTCGCCGTCCTGCTCTTCTGCCTCTGCACTGGCTGCTTCCCCTGGGCTGTGGCCACCAGCTCCGACCCCCAGTTTGAGGACTTCAGCGCCTGGCAGGGTGGCGGGGCGGGGCGGGGGGTGCCTGCATCCTGGCAAGGCTTCGGCTCTGGGGCGCTGGAGATGCTCCGGCGCTTGCTGACGCTGGACCCTGACCGCCGGAGCCCGGCCATTGAGGTGCAGAAATACCTGTCCCTGCCCTGGGTGATGGCCCCCAGCACTGGAGACCCGGCACCAAGGAGCTCCCAGTCCCCCCTTATCAGCGGCATGAGGGAGAGCCTGGGGGGCACCAGGGGATGCGATGCTGCTGGTGGGGGAGACGGGGTTCCCATGCCCCCCGCTAATGCACTGGCCTCGTGCCGGTAGCCAGCACCTCCCCTCAATCCAGGGGCTGGTGTCACAGTGGGCACTCCCCAGGGGCCTGGGCTCCCCGTCCGATGCCCAAGGCTTGCGGGGCTAGAAATGGGCTGCAAGCATGGGAAGGAGGAGCAGTGCCTCGGGCAGCACCTGGAGACCCCAGCCCTGCAGCTGGATGTCTGGCACCCTTGCAAAGCAATGTCACTTGGCGGTGGTGACAACAGTCCATTCAAGCAGCCGTTGCACAGCTCTGAGATGCACAAGGGAAACCCAGGGCAGAAGCAGCCCGGGATGACAGACAGAAACAGAAGGAGAGCAATTAATTAAAAATTAAACCTGTTAAGGTTGATGCAAGACCTTGGCAGAGACAGATGGTGAAACTGCTCAGCAGAGGAACCCAGAAACGCGTCTGACCTTGACCTCCTTCCTGCACCTTAGGGATAAGGAGGTTGTCATGGCTGCTGTTAATTAGGGAAGATGCTAAACAGCCTCCTGGGGGTTAAGGAGCTGGGGAAACGAATGTAAGACCTCAAAGCATGCAGCTGAACTGGGGTGTGATAGGGCTGGGAGGAGCTGCCAGGTGGATCTCTAGGACTTGAGTTAAAACCAGACAAACCTGAGATCTGGCTCTGTCTGAGCAATGCAATGCTCAGGGTGATTTGCACCGTAAAGGGCTGGTTGTGGGTCGGCTGATAGTGCAAAAGGGTAAAGAGACACAGCGAGAGAGCAAATTGGGATGGCTCTGGGTGTGCAGGAGGGGACACAAGAAAATTGGCTTCAAGGGCTGCAAATATTCTCCATCTCCAGCAAGGGAGGGACTGGACAGACTCCAGAGGGGAGTTTGTGGGGTTAGCTCATGGTTTGGAGGCTGGACAAACACCTGCCCAGGCTCAACCAGCCATCTGGTCCCCGCTGGCTTTCTCACTGGGGCTGCTGGCAGCCGGGAGGGGAGCAGTGGGGTCCCGCAAACTTTGGCACCTAACCTTGGTACCACAGCACCCATGGGCAGGGCTCTGCCTGCCTGCGAGCTGTCCTGCACCCCTTCGAGCAGTCTGCACCTCTGTTTTGGGACACAGGGTTCCTGGAGCTTCTGCCTGGGACCCCTCCATGCTCTGCCTGGGGAACCTGTGCCCACCCCTTCCCGGGGATCCCCAACAGGCTGGGGGACACTGTGCTCTGCCATCTGCAGAGGATCCATCTCCTGCACAACCAACCCTGGTGCAAAGTGGAAGGGGAGGGGGAAAATTAGCTGAGATGCTGAAGGTTAATAAAAAAATTCTCTGTTCTTTTGCCTTTTTTTTAAACTGTGTTTTCCCATGAAGCTGCTGCTTGAGCCCTAAATCTTGCTTTTTCTCCTTCTCGGGGCAGGCAGGCTCTGAGCAAAGGGGGTCCGACCCCCCCACCCCTCCATGATGGTGGGAAGTCTCCAGAGAGGAGAGGGCACATGGGCAGCTGGCAGGCTCGCCGAATGCCTGCCTTCAGCAACACAGAGGCTTTTCCTTTGTAGCTGCCCCCCTGAATTGCAGCCTGGGGATGCTCAACCCAGGGGTGGTGATGCAGGACTGGATGGTGGTGCTCCCCGTAGCTGGGGGTGGAAAACTTCCCCATCCTGGAGGAATCCTGGGCGTCCTGAATTTCTCCTGAGCCACACAATTTTCCAGGAGAGAAAAACCTCCCCAGCACAGCACCAGCATGCATGCCATGGAGCTTACTCCAAAGAAAATAATGCTCCATGGAAATGGATTGGGTAACGTTTGCGATAAGCAGCTCATGAACACGTTTGCAGGACGGGTCAATTTGCTGTCCACACAAATATATGGGTCTAGCCCTCACTCAAGCTTCCCAGTGGCTGGGGAGAGCTGGGCTAGTAAAACCAGACAGGGTGGTCCAGAGATGCTTCTGGCTGAAAGGCAAAGGGGACATCATGCGAGGGACAGCCAAGCTCCCTGGATGATTTAAAGGAGGGTCTCAGGGACTTTATGGAGGAGTGCAACCTTGCAACAGCCCCCTGTTACCAGCTATGAAGCAGCGCGGCTGGACCTGCAACGGTAAAAACATCGGCTGCATCTATGGGGCCAGGATGGGAGAAACCTCCTGGTCTGAGTCCACCAATCTTATAT
Organism: Fulmarus glacialis; assembly: GCF_000690835.1. NCBI lineage: Eukaryota > Metazoa > Chordata > Aves > Procellariiformes > Procellariidae > Fulmarus > Fulmarus glacialis. Next base: position 3,719 of record NW_009186515.1, read on the forward strand.
CTAGAATACTGGGAAGGAGAAATCTCTCGGGGTCCCCAGATATGCAGGATTTGGCTTCTCCTTAACAGGCAAACCCTCCCATCTCCAGCCCCCAGCATCACAGTTAAGGGGGCTGTGGGGGGACGTGCTGCAAAAACCCCAGGCCAGTGGCTGGCAGAATGGTTTATGAGATCTCCAGAAATAATGTGTATGGGCACGTACCCAATCAAATGCATTGCATCTGGGTGTATCCAACAGATGCACCAAAAGCAAACCCCAAGAGCGCTGTTGAGGGGTGGCCCCCAAACCAAGCCGAAGCATCACCACATCACCTCTATCCTCCTCCTTCCCAGACAGGAGCTAATTTGGATAGAAGACATTAGAGCACATTGGAGGCTTAACTTGTGGGCTCTGCTGAAGAACAGGATTGCTCTTAATTTCTCTTTCGGGATGGACTTTCATGGGAAAGACAGGAAGGCCACATTGGGAGACAGTGGCACTGGTGGAGAGTTGCAACTCTCAGGCTCTTGGCATTGTTGGGGCAGGCACGGAGCAACATGAGAACAAAGCATCTCAACTGCTGCTGTAGTCAACAGAGCTCCCAGCGGGCTCTGGGAGGGTCTCAGGGGCCCATCCATGGCTTGTATTGACCTACAAGTCTTGTGTAGGTCAACCTTGCATCACCTGCCTTGGTCTGAAGCTGGTGTGGCACTTCACAGCTGGAAGACCAGATACAGGGGGAAATGCTTAGGACAGACCACCGGTTTCCAGGTTTTGGGAGATTAAAAAACCCTCATCTCTGCATTCCTTAAAACCTACCAAAACCGAGGGGTTTGCACTCAGAGATGTTGCAGAAATCCCAGATCTATTGACGTCACCACCAGGGACCCCTCCTGGGGACTGCTCAAAACCCAGTGACAAACAGTCAAAACTGGTTTTTGGCTTCTTCTGGGTTTTTTTTCTGTTGTTTTTTTTTTTTTTTTTAAACTCTGCTTTTCTGAGAAATGGAAATTACTTGCAAGGTTTGCCATTGTGGGCAGATCCAGGGTTGCAGAGCCATGTTTTTAATGCCCAGAATTTATTCAGTGATATAAAATATAGGTTACTGTCAGGGCCAGTGATTTAATACAATTTCTCCTGATTATTTTTGATTAATTAGTATTTCTCCTCAGCTGCCTTCCTCCTCAAATGATGATGTCAGTGGTGGAGAAAAAATAGCTTAATGCTTCCTATAAGCTGGAGATTTTTACAGAGAATCATAGCAGGTTACTGCAAAATCCTAAAATTATGCAAAGGATCTGGCAGTTCAGGACTTTAGGATCACGTTACAGGAAATGACTGCTTGTTGCATTGAAACCAACTCTGCTTTGACAGTCGTGCTAGAGGTTTTCAGATTTTGAAAAACTCCTTTCAACTCAGCTGTCAACCCACCCTGAATTTAAAGCGAAGAAACTGCATATCTTCAATGACCATCAGGAATGGTTTTTAAAAAATTTAAATATTTATTAAAATATTCATCACTGTCGTGGTTTAACCTGGC
>NW_009186516.1:0-205 GCF_000690835.1 Fulmarus glacialis
TCTCCTCGGCCGCTGTCTCCTGTCCCAGCAGCTGTTTCGTAGCACCAGCTATTTTGACTACTCGGTTAACTATTTATCCAGATGGAGCGGGTCTGTTGTCGTGCGCCTGGCATGTTTTTTCCATATACAAATTCTGCACCGAAGCGGAGAGGACAAACCCCAACGAGCTCTGTGAGTCGTCCCGAGCGCTGGGTGTGCTTGCTTT
>NW_009186516.1:217-1519 GCF_000690835.1 Fulmarus glacialis
CCCCAGGTCCCAGCCCCTGCTTCAGCCCCTGCCCTCGCCCCCTTTTACATCGAATTCGGGGGTTTTGTCCTCCCCGTCCCCGCTCTTTTCCTCGCACCGGTCACCCCGCCGGACCTCGCCCTGGCCCAGCTGCAATAAGGAACTGGCGTGCCTTTATTTTCCTAGCACTTAATTTTAATCAAATGCAAATCCCAAACACTTTGCAAACCCAGCGACCCGTGCGGATGTTAATTGCCGGGGCTGGGGATGCTGTTTGCCGCCCTGGGAAGGGGCAGGATGGGACCCCCGTCCCCGTGGGGGGGTGACGGGGTGGTGTGGCCCTGTGGCCATTCCTGGCTCTGCCCAAAGCCCAGGTCATGCCAGGTCCCTCCAGCAAGGGAGCTCAGGGAGGATTTTGGGACCGGTGCATCCTCCCAGGGGTCCGAACGCTTCACTGGGGCTTTGGAGCTGGGTCTCTGGAACCCCTTTTAGGGCACAAACCCACTGCAGAGCTCAGCTCCCAAATATGCTTCTTTTTCACCCATTTCTGCCGGTAGATAAAGACTCTTGGCTTAAAAGCTGCCTTTGCCCCAGCAGGGTGGTGCGATCACCTCTCCAACCCTCAGAGCTCCCCATCTCCCTTAGGGACAAGGAATGGCTTCACCTGAGCATCTCCCTGAGCAAATTCCTCGGAGGATTTTCCCCTCCATCCAGCAGGACCGAGGATTTCCCCACAAGCAAAACCCGAGGCTGGTGGCCAGCAGAGCCGAGGGTGCTTTTACACCCGCAGTCCCCTGGACCACGGCAGGTTTGGCTGCTCAGCAGCATTTGCATTGAAAATCCCAACTTTGAAATGCAAAAAGTGCCCTGCAGCAGGGAGTTTATAGCAAAGCCTAAAGATTTATGCAGAAACTTTGTGTTTTCCCTTTGCTTTTGAATTTCATGATATTTATTTCCTTTGCTTCCTCCTGGGCTGGGGATGAACAAGGGCAGCCCCCAGCTCAGTTACGCCGGAGGGGACATTTCTCACCATCTCACAGCAAAACTCTCTGAAATTCAGAAAACCAAACTCCCTCCTTCAGCAAATTTTCTTTTCTTTTCAGCTCTTTTCTTTGCAGAGAACCCGAAATTTCCGAGGGCGCTTGTCGCTCGGCGCATGAAAGGAAAGTTGGCAGCTCTCCGGGCTATTGTCAACCCCCGTACGAAACTCAAGGATTTCGGCTGCGTTTCCTACCCATTGACCTTATCGAGGTTTTACATGCTCTTGGTATTTCTTCATGCCCCCGGGGCGGTTGCACGGTGCAAAACGCCGGCGGCACCGGG
>NW_009186517.1:0-35601 GCF_000690835.1 Fulmarus glacialis
CATGGCCCTCCTCTGGACCCACTCCAACATAATAATAATTCTATTCTAAAAATAATTCTATTATTTTATTCTATTAATTCTTTTATTCTATTCTTTTGTTCTTTTATTCAGTCTATTATTGGGAGCTTTCTCCATGTGGGACGGCAATGATGTCAAAACCTCTCTGGGAAAAACAAGGTTTTCCATCATTATTAGTGAAGAGAAACAGGGAAGAAAAACATGCTGCTTAGGGAGCTGCTGTGACTAATAATGTAGATCTGGTGGGGGCTTCAGTGGGGTCCTGGACTCCCGTCCTGTGATGGGGAATGTGCCCAGCCTCAGGCTGGTACTTGGTCCTCATCCATGTCTCATTCCTGATACTTTTCTTTTGCATGTGCAGCTTATTCCTCTGCTGGTTTGAGCCAGTGGCAAGGGTCCCAGGCAGTGCAGGATCAAGCCTCTGGAAGGGCAGATCCGACAGATCAATTTCTATTACGGCTTATATGGCCAGCAGGCTTTTGGCATGACTTAACGCAGAGTTTGTTTGTAGCTCAATGGCTTGCTCAAGCCTATTGAAAATTAATTTGATCAACTTCTTGATGGCAACATGTATGGCATATTTCCTTTCCCTGTCTGTATCTTTTCAGCGACTCAAAGCATCTGCAGGCTAATACATCCTGCTGCTTGCTGCCCCTAGCCGAGGCAAGGGGACACAGAGGGATTCCCCAGCCCGGCATGGTGACACCCCTCTTCACTTCTCCAGGGCAAAACACAGAGTGACATTAGTCACAGCTCATAGCTGTGCTGCCCATGGCCTTGTGTTCGGGTGTTTACAGCTCTTGCTTCATTACTGCAGGTGCTGGTTTTGACTGGGATAGAGTTAATTTTCTTCACAGTAGCTAGTATGGGGCTATGTTTAACAGGTAAAGCAAAAGCTGCGCACGCAAGTGACACAAAACAAGGAATTCATTCACTTCCTATCGGCAGGGAGAAGTTCAGCCCACTCCCGGAAAGAAGGGCTCCATCACGCGGAACGGTTACTCCATCACTCCGAACATCCCCCCTTCCTTCTTCTTCCCCCAGCTTTATATGCTGAGCATGACGCCATATGGTATGGAATATCCCTTTGGTCAGTTGGGGTCAGCTGTCCCAGCTGTGTCCCCTCCCAGCTTCTTGTGCACCCCCAGCCTACTCGCTGGTGGGGTGGAATGAGAAGCAGAAGAGGCCTTGACTCTGTGTCAGCACTGCTCAGCAGTAACGAAAACATCCCTGTGTTATCAACCCTGTTTCCAGCACAAATCCAAAACATAGCCGCATACGAGCTACTGTGAAGAAAATTAACTCTATCCCAGCCAAAACCAGAACACTGCAGTAACAGGCAACTCTCTTGTGACCATGGCAAAGGACACCTTTCTGAGCTGTCTAAGCCAAAGGTTAAGCCTCTTATTTTTCCTTCTCACTCTCTCCTCACCTGTAACTCTAACAAAAGTAATGCACCTCGTTCCTTTTTTTTGGTCTTTTTTTTTTTTTTTTTTTTAGGCAATAAGGTCAGCTAAGTTTGGGCATAAGGGGGGAATTTGCCTCCTCATGCTCCCACTGTAGAGCTCGCAGACTAGCCTTGCCTTTAATTTCACCACATTCCTTTCTCCAGCTCCATGTGCGAAAGGAAAGATTGTTTTACCTTGTCTCAGGATGCTTCTGCCCTTTCCTGTTCGTCTTTAGTTATCTGGTTTTTTTTCTTCTTTTATATGAACGTGATGTCCCAGAAAATGAAGACCTATAGCTATAGTTTAGCTCTAGCGACAGTTTAGCATGATTACAGAGCAAATAAGTTATACCCTGAAAAATCAATATGGTTTTATTTTGTTCACATCTTAGCAGACTCTGCAGCCTCTGTTATGCTTGAAGAAGCTTTTACTTAAGACATTTTTTTAAAAATTTTTATTGTTTGGCTTCATTGCATTCACAGCTATCTCCAGATATGTTAATATTCCATTGCAGTATTTCCTAAAGGACTGTTTCATTGATTTAGATCTAGTACCACCTCTGATGGTGTCTAGACTTGCATATTGAATGTGCATGGGACAGAAGAGCCCGCTTCAAACATTCAAACAACGTGGCCTCGTCCAAACTGCCAATTGACAGTGGTCCCTGGCTGGTTCGTGCCCGGGAATTTCTTGGGAAACTGCTAATGGGTCTGAGCCAAACCCATGTGAGGAATTTATCAATATGGAGAATGGAGTAATTCTTTGTGTATTTGTAGCTGTGTGGTTACAGACAGCCCAGCACAGTCCATGCTACACCTTCTACCATCCAGAGACCTATGTGATTCCTTCTGAGTGAGGATTACAGATCTGAGGCTAGAGTTTTTTCCGCAGCTCTTCCCTCCCATCTCCTGCTCCCCTGAGCAATTCCTTGTGTCTTTTCTCCTCTTTGGGGGCACAGGGATTTTTGAGTTTGAGGCAGTCAAAGCAAGAAAATTAGTCCTTGGAGGACCGTGCATGATTTTGCTAGGTAGAAAAGCAGCATAAAAATTCAAAGAGAAAGCTGTGGCAGCATTAACTTCACCCCTCTGTGCCTCTCTGCCAGACGGCATGGGACAGCTGTCTGTGCAGAGCGATTGCTGTAAAAGCTGTCGGGGGGGGTTGGCTTTCTCACTTTTTTTTTTGGTAGCTGTGAACCTGACTCTTTTCTGCGTGCCTCACTCCCTTCCCTCTCCTTTTTGGCACTTCTTCATCTCCCGTACAGTGGTCTTTTCTGGGCACCCTTCGGGTCATGCGGACCATGGGAAATTGGGGGTATGGGAGCAATTACACCTCTGAATCACTCCCTGGAGGCACAGGGGGAGCACAGTGGTCTTCTCTCCTTCGACAGGCACAGCGTGCTCCCTTGGCTGTGACAGCGTTCCTGGACGGGTGCAGAAGTGGGTGGTAAACCTGAAATCTCTCCTCTCCTTGCCACCTCAAGGACTTGGGTATCTTAGTGAGTGTTTAAATACTTACCTGAAAAACAGGGCACTGTATATCCGCTGGGGTCTTTGGGAGGCCTGGGATAGTATGGATTCATGGCACAGTCTGGATTAATACGTTTTGCCTTTAGACTGCAGGCAGATGCAGAGATTAGCCAACGCACTATCATCTTTAATAGTGTTTTAGAGTCACATTAATCCCACAGGGTACCAGCTGGCCCCTAGTCTATTCTGAATATTATCTCTAAATTAAATACTTTCCTCAGAGGTCCTGACCGTGCTTCTGTGGGAGCGAGAGGCAAAGCACCACCAACTCTGTTAAAAGTGGGACTGAGCCCAATTCTGATAATCCTTTGGCATTACAGAGGTAGACTTATTTTTTCCTGGACATGTAGCTTCTCTGTCTAAATTTAAATCAAAAGGACATTTGATCTTGTTTGTCAGGCTATTATTTTACTGTTGTTTTTTCTTGAGAAATGCAAGGCAATTTAGCCTTTTCATTCAAGGATCTTTGAATGGTATGGTATGGCTGCAGAAAAAAAATCATGTGTGCTCATGTGCTGCTTTCTGCATGTAGGGACTCAGCAGCTGTTATAAAAGGCACTCTGCTGATTTACCCTAGCAAAAGTTATGAGCATCTCTTCTTCAGGCAGGCGGTGCAAACCGAGTGACTTATTTGTGGACAGATCATTAAACAGGAAATGTCAGGGATGGGCAGCGTCCATAGGAAAACAAAAGTGTAAACTGGCTATGTTAGAGTGAAAATCCAGAATGACGATGATTTGCTATTGTGCTTTTTGTAAGTTAATACCATTTTCTTGTTTAGAAAGCTGTCACAATTAAGAGACTCTCCTTAGTTGACTCAGAAAGCCTTCTGCAGGCTGTCTGCTAATATCGATTCAGGGCAGTGTTGCTTGCACAGGACTTGAATGATGATAAAAAAATAAATCAAAGGTTTACTATTTTTGATCTTGTAAATATTAAAAAATAAATATTTTGTGTTCATCTCCCCTCATCGATAAAAATTGATGCTTTTAATCTCTTCCAACTGCTAGGGAAGGGGAGGGAACGTGCATGGTGCAATGGGAAGCAACATTGCCATTTCATTTTTGATTGCCAGTTAAGAGGGTTTTATCATCAGCCTCCCCGTGTTTTGATGTTATGATGAACACAGGCACCAGCAGCTCAGCCAGCAGCAGACCCAAGCGGATCACCGTCCCTGTCCCTGAGCTTCCCTCGTGGGCTGTTACTTTGCCAGGCTTAGCTCTGCAGCAGGCTCTCTTTTGGGCAGGTGTCCTAACAAAGCTGATCTCCCCATAGCTTTGTGCGACTCTGGTGCCTAATAAGCCATGGGAGTGTTACAAATGCATTTGTGTTACCGCTGAGAGTAGCCAATTTATTTTGTGATGCCCTTAGTGTGCCCAGCAGTTGCCACTGCTGCTTGTGGGCCACCTCCATTACGTACAACTGTGCTGAATGCTAAGGCCACCGGCATCCTAGCAGGTAGGATTTGCACAGAAAGTGGGGAAGGAGGTCTGTTGTGTTATCTCACACCCCTCCAAACAGTTAGCCCAGAGCAATGGATTTCTTCAGGCATGGGCTGCTGAGCCTAATTACCATGTAGATCTATAACTTTTCCAACCGCAAAAAGAAGGGGAGATGTTACAAAACTGAGATGATTAATTCCAAGTGCTCTGGTTGCTTCTGTCGTTGCTTCCGGGAGCAGAACGCCAGAAGTTTTAGTAACACAGCACAGCATGACTTGCGGGTATAAAAATGAGTTTCTACACCAGACCTCACTCCCCAAACCTTACTTCTTCAAGACTGGGAACGCCAATTGCAATGCACCCAAAACCATGGCTGGGAAAAGAGAACTTCTGCCTGTTTGTTGGGATCATATAAATTAATTCCCATAGGCTTCACAAGGAGCAGTTAGAGCTTTAGAATTCACCCAAGTAGGAGTTTTCTGGCTCTGCCCAAAATGGGATCCATTTTGTCCAATCTAGAAATGATCGGTAACAATTTCACAGCTGTTTTGCACTGGAGAGAGCACTGATTTTATTCTGATCTCCCCCTCTCCGAACAGGTTTTTGCCTTGGCTTGCACAAAAGGGCTCTTCACCGGTTACGTACTATAAGCCTGTAAAATGCTAAATAAAACTCCCTGCATAAGGTCTTTCTTTTCTGTGCAAGTATAAATCCATCCATCTATTGTTTTGCAGCACACACTTCACAGATGCAGTAATAGCCAAATGTGCTGGTTCAGCATGTGATAATCATTGCAGCCGTGCAAATCCTGGATTTACCTTACTTTGAATGCTATTTTGGGGCTGCCTTCTACAACAAAGAAACAGTGCATGTAGGAAAGTATTAAATTGTACACAAAGTGCAAGAGAAACTTTGTGGGGACGTTTGCATGAATCCCACTAGTTTTAGTTAAAAATAAAACCCAGCCTGTCACTTCCAACTTAATGATGGCTGATTGACTGTGCCTCTTTTAATTGGCAGCCAGTTGCTATGATTAGCAAGCTGCCTCCGTTTAGGTCCCATGCAAAGGAAGTCTGGAGGAGCAATCTTGAGAGTAGCTGATCTACATATATGCCAGAGGGGGGCATAGCTGTCGGGATGGATGGGGAGGTTCAGAGAAGCACCTGAAATAAGCTGAGTCCCCTGTTATTGCACTTTTGAGCAACTTGCTGAAAGGCAAAAATCTTCCCTGTGTTTAGGAAGAAATTATTTTATTAATCCATGTTTTTTCCTCATATTTTTACTTCTCAGTTTTCACAGCCCTTAGCCTTAATTTGTTTCCCTTCTTAAAGATAACAAAAACATAATATAGTTTTCAGTTTCTGTATAAGTTACTGTTAAAAAAAGGAGCGTGGTGTAAGCAGTTATAAAAGTCTCTGATCCTCTTAACTCTATTAATTAAACTGTCAGTGGTCTTTTGAACTTTGGGACCTCCCCTCTCAGTTTTAGGTGAATTTTACATTATTTCATTAGTACTCCACAAAGCTGTCTCAGCTGCCAAAAAGATTTTGTGTAGCGCTTCCTATCTAAATGTTTCCATCAGTCACTGTACCTCCAGAGCACCTCTCCGTGCGCTATGAGTACATATCCCTTTTGGAAACAGTCCATTGTCCTCTGTTTTTTATTATGGACAGCACTCCTGTTACCACAGGAACAGGCTTTGGCTTTTTCTGAGAGCCTAAAACACTTTGCACTCCCTTAAAAATGTGAAAATGGGGACCTAAGCAACCAGCAGATGAGAGCAGCAAAGAGCAGGCATTTCTAAGCAGGATATTTCTACCAGTCAGCTGAAATGTAGCATTTTTATTAAGATTAGCTTTGCTTTTCCATTCATGCCCATCACTTGTCCCTCAGTGCACAGACATCCAGTTTTCCTTCTCCATGTCCCTGACCTTATCAGAGCATCCTGGCATCTCAGCACTTAATTTCTGTGTCTAGCCTCACTATTTTCACTGATTCTGCCTTCCTTGACTGCCTGCCATTGTAATGAATTTCCATCTCCATCAAGTGTCTAAGGTAAATCCATTTTTAAATGGAACAGTTGTTGATAGTTCAGAGCAGCTCAATTATGAATGACCGCCATCCTTCTCCCAGGCTGTATTAGCTCTCCTGCGGAAGAAAGCTACAGTAGAAATGTAAATGGATGAACTGAATCATGCATGTTTTTCATGTGTTATTAATTATCCCCGTTTCCATTTATTAAAGGACTTGGCCAATAACCTCAAGATGTTCTACAACAGTACATGGATAATAATATACAAGCTCAGCGCAGCCATGCATTAATATACCAGCTGATGCCTGACCGATCCGCATGAACCATCAGCCATAACTTTAAGCATTTGTCAGAAATTTTGAACCAAGGCACTGTTTGCCCTGTAGTTCATCAGTAACGTGTCCCATGAAGAGCTTCCTCCCAGGCCAGTTGTGCTCAAATTCAGGCCAACGTGTCAGATAGCTGCTAATAGGGTAAATAAGGATTCTGCTGGGACAGAGATTGACCTTGCAAAATCCCCACAGCCTTCTTTAACCTTGCTAGCCTTCTTGTGGGCAGATGCTCTTGCTCCATGGATCAGCCTTGCCCCATGGGTGGAACATCTGGCACAGTTGCACATCTGTAGGCATCCTCTAGCATCTAAGGTGGGTGCCGGACCCCGCTGAGAAGAGTCAGCCTCCTAGAAGTGCCTGGACAAGGCTTTCCTGGGAGAAGGTGACTGAAGAGCTGCTGTCTTGTGTGGGAGGCTTAGGGTTAGCTGGATTTTTCAGGCACCAGAAAAAAAATCAAACCAGAGAAAAACAGAGAGGATGTTTTAGCTAAAGTCTTAGAGGTGAAAAAGACCTCTGGGAAGCAAATGTAGCATCTGAGATGAAAAGTAACAGAGCCAGAGGTAGAGATCTGTACTTCTGTCTGATGTCTCTCTGCATCCTTGCAGCAGCATTTATCCTGTACCAGCTGGTGTTCTGTTAATTGTGTGTGCACAGGGAGTGGTAGAAAGCATACAAACAGTGTGTAAACAGGGTGCAGCATAGTCACAAATGGGGAGATACAGAATCATCAATGTTATCGATTGCAAAGACCTGTTATTTGTGCAGGTACAGCGTTTTCTTACTAGCCCCAGGCAGGAAGAGGGGACAAATCAACTGGACTGACTCCAGTTTTACATGAGGAGGTCATTTCTGATCACTTTTAAAGCCACATTTGCCAAAGTATACAATAGTGAGGATTACAAGCTGATTTGTTTGGGTCTGGAGCAATGAGATAAGCTAAGACTGCAAAAACAGCAGGCTCAGCCCCTAAGGAGCATCGTGTGTCAGTGCCTAAATACATGGATAGGAACATAAAACAGTGCTGATGAGCTTTACAGAGGTCCACATCTAGAAAAGAAGTGATGGCTGTGATACAGGTATTGGGGAAGATCACCAAGAATCACATGAAAAAAACTGAAGAACCTTTTCCCCAAGAATAGACTAAATGCCGGGACACAACAGAATGATACCCACAGCTAGGTTATAGCCAGATCATTAAAATCCTCCCCAGCAGAGCCTTAGCTTGTTGCCTGAAAGCCCAGGGATTGATTTAATGCAGTCAGTATGTAAATGGGAAGGAAATGGCTCTTCACCACACCATCTGTTTATCCCATCCCCACAACCCCACTAGTTAACTCTTTTGTGCTGTCTCTTCCTCTTGCTGATACCCTTCAGAAATAAACACAAAGCTCTGCAGAGTCACCACTTGTCGAGTTCCTCAGTCACATCTTCTGAGGTTAGAAAAAGCATCTAATGGTCCCTTTGGGGACAGGCAGAGCACTTTGTCCTCCCTGGGTGTTTGTCATGTAGGCAACCCACTGGTTTTGCCCACAAGAGACTCTGATACAACTATCATTAGCAACTTCATTTCTGCACAAGTAACCTTCAGGGAACAGCACGCTTCTCTTTGTGGTGAAGTTTCACATGGCTGATGCTGTCGTAGGAAGCTCACTAGTTGGTGGATAGCTCTCCTCCAGGCTTTTCTGGCTGTGGGTGATTTTCCTTGACTTTCTGCCCCAGAAAGGAAGAGATCTTCACTAGGGCAGATTTGGGTACGAGGAAACATTAGCAACATCATTGAAATGGGCTCTTTGCTTTCTTAAAAATTTTTCATTTGATTATGCCATAAATGGAAGGCCCCTGCTCTGCTGACAGTTACGGATGCCTCTGAAAAACTGTAATTCCTTCAGTCTCTTGAGCTAAAGCACCCTCAGTGGCAGCTCTACGCCGACCACTTTTGGCTAAAGGGAGATGCTTAGGTGAAAATAGCACATCCTCTTCACAGTACATGTCTTCTTGACTGGATACTCTTCAATGTTTGCATGCTTATGTCTTGGGTCTTTCGTTCTCCTCAGGGGGTTCCTCCCCACTGAAGCACTGGCTGTGATCATGTTAAAGGCAATTACAGTATGTTTCAACAGCCAGCACTCCTTACTCACACACTGCCAACTGAGAGCTCTCAACTGGGAAAATTTTAGCTCTTGCTGGGTGAGGTGTTTCACTTGAAGAATCCCAGGGATACTTGTTAAGGTTATTTCAGAGCTTTCTATAGTTAAATGAAGTAGATATTAAAAGTTTAAATAACCTTTTGATCTTTTTTCCTGTTAAATTGGGATTTCCCAATGGTTTAACTGAGTTATGTCGCATGTTACGTGGTGGGCTGACCCTGTCTTTCAGTCAGTGAATGACCTGCCAGAGGTGTTCATCTTTTCCGAGTCTTGGTTTCAATTTAAAAGAATTGCCAGGTCACACTGCCAGTGGATTTTGTGCTGAGCTGAGAAGCAGAGATGTGAGTTGCTGAACTGCCCCAGCTCATTCTCCCTTGCAGCATCCCTGTGGCTTCGTTTGCAGGGCATCCCGTGGGGAAGGTAGGCATGGGTATACGTCCAGCGGTCTTTTGAGCTTGGCTTTCATCCAAAAGATCTGTGGAAAGGGAGTGAGCACTGGCAGCACTTCCCTGAATTTGGTCCAGGAAGGTTCAGTCTTCTCTGATATGGCAATAGGCTGGGTCAAGAAGGAAAACAAGTAACTCTGAGGTAATTTTGGCATGGCTGGCTGGCTGAAAGCAGAACCGTGGTGCAGTGTGAGCTTTGGGCTTGAAAGCAGCAGAGCCAGATTAGAGCAGTTCTGAACTGAGCCTAATTAATCCTGCCTTTCTGCAAGGGAACACTACAACGCTACAACAGGGTCCTTGTGTGCTCTCTGTGGTGTGGCATAGGCATGCCCTCACTTTCAGCCCCACAAGCTTTTAAAAGAACAGGTCCTTGACTGGGATCTAGAAGCAAATAGGAAACAAGCAAGTAACTACCCAACCACCAGCCTAAATCTGTTCCACTCAGGAATACTACCATGTTTTTGAATTAGCTTGAATCTGGAGTCAGTGGCTCTCCCCACCAAACTACTCTCCACTGTTAGACCTGGTTCAGGTGAGGAATGTCTGACAGTGACAGAGCAGCATGTTTTACCTCTCTGTTTTGTAATATGGAAAGATACAACAAGGTTTGATGCCTTGCCTCTTCGAGGTACAGAGGCTGCCCATTGTCCTTTTCATTTGGGTCTGTTGTTCGTATGTTCTGCCCTTCAAAATTATTTCTTCATTTCTGACTCATCACTTCCAAACAAAACTGATGGTGTTCTACATTGCATGGCACTGGAAGTGCATTGTTTTAATTGAAGCTCCTGTTATAAAAGCTTTTCAATAAATTAACAAAACCTTGAAAATGATGAAGTGAACAAACAGAGTAGCTGGTAGCACATTCCGTATAAAACCAAAATTTCTGAAAGCCAGGTAGAATGTCCTCAATGTCAGAAGCAAGGCTGATAACAATAGGTGTTATCTTTTGTTAGACCAGTGGATATAGCTGGAAAAAAATCAACAAGCTTTCAGTTGCAAAACACTTTTTCAGGTCTGACAACTTCAGATTAAATTTCAGGCACTTTATAGTCTGGTACAGTAATATTTAAGGAAAAAAAACCCAATAATGATTCCAATTAATTTAAATTTCCACTTAGAGAGGAGAGAATAATTCATTTTGGGAACAATTTGCAATTCTTTTGCTGATGTTTTACTTTGTAAATGGAGAGTCTCTCTTAGACATTTATTGAGACCATTTGGTCTTCAGGCAGAAACCCATAAGAGGCAAAACCACAGAGAACAAAACACGAATTCTGCAAATCCTCTGGGCCCATGTTCTATGTGGTTTTGTGCTAGGGATATGCAGGAATACTGAGTCTGTCACAAGTAGGGCTGGCCAGAAGCCAAACGTGAAGATTTTTGCATTTTTCATTGGAATAAGGGGAATACCTTCTGAAAATTCTCACTAAATAAACAGAGATAGTGCTGCCCACTTCCCCACCCCTCTTCCAACACAAACCTGAACAGCAGTAAAATTGTCCTGGACTAGATTTAATTTCAGCAATTAACTGCAGTTACAGTTGAGCCCTTCCAACTATTTCAAATCCAGAACTGTATTTCCCAGACTGGACAGTAGTGAAAAGAAGGTGCATTATTATATTAATAATTTTATTTTACTCTAATAAATATCTTTATATTTATACGTTTAATCTTTTTCTAGTATGGCTTTTCCTACTATGGGGTATTTGGGCTGGACACCTTGGTTCCATCCCCCTCGCTCTGTGCACTGGTTTTAGCATCTGGCAAAAGAGGCAGCAACATGAATCCTACTTTCTCCAGTACAGGGAAAGAAGAGTGGTAGATTAGTACTGCATATTACTATTGATGATTGATTTTCTGTTCCAAGTTAAATCAGGCTAGAAAAGTCTTTTGGCACTTTTCACCACCCCAGAGAGCACCATTTCTGCAGTCTGCCCCAAGCTCAAACCACCCTCTGTCATCTGGAGACTTTGAACTATCTTTCCCTTTTTATGCTCAGAAACTCTTAGGAGATACTGCACTGGGCAAAGCGAAGGCTGCTTTCTTTGAGGAGTTTCTTTTTTTCATGATCTGTAATAAAATGCACAGACTGTAACTCATCTGCACCACAGCAAAGCCTGAATCAATTGGCACTGCTGCTTACTGACATTTCATTAGGCCAGTGCCAATAGCAGATATTGATCCAACGGCCAATATAAGTTTGAAAGGACCAAGCCTCCCTGATCTAGTTGGAAACTGTCCTGTTGAAGGGACACTGTCTTGCAGTGAGCACACCACCCCACAGCTGGGCTAGGAGGCCAGGGGAAGCTCCCTTCAACTGCTGAGCCCTAGGGTACCTAATGGTGATGTGCTGGCAGGATTGGTGGTGGCAACATGGTCTTAGTGCACCACTTGGTGGTATGTGTCACCAGCTATTTACATCAATGTGGAGTTCTAGAAGTCATGGGATGGTTTTGTTGTGGTAGATGGAGGTCTTTGCTGGGATTCTCCTCCCCATCCAGTGAAAGATCTTGGGTCTATTGAGCTTGGGTTTTTAGCCTTCTGCAAGGCTCCTCTTACCCTGGGGCTGGAAATCCACCACAGTCTGTGTAAGTACTTCAGCTTCCCTTCTTGCAGGAGCTCTGTGCTATACAGAGCAAGAAACATCTGCAAGATGGAAAGAAAGTAAGTCCAGCAAGAGTGTTAGAAATCTGCTCTTCTCTCTGCCTTAGTGCCAGGCAAAGAAGTAGGAGAAATATCTCCCCTGCCCTTTGCTCCCTCTAATAACTGCTTCAGTGAGGAGGAGAAGGGAAAGGGGAAGGGGAAGGGAAAAGGGAAAAGGGAAGGGAAAGGAAGGGATCAAGAGCACATCTGCAAGAAGGAGAGATTGGTAGAAGGAGGCAGACAGCAGGAGGAACTGTTTAGTTTCCTCACCCACCAAATGACCAGCTCAGGCTAGACTTGCCTACATGGGAGAGTTGTCATGGAGTAAAGGAAGGCATGAGTTTAAATCCCAAAGTGGATAAACCTAACCAGTGAGAGGGAACAAGGGTCCCCATGAGACACTACTCAGTAACAGTTACACTGCAACAGTTATCCCAAAATTGCTATCTGCTCAATTTCCCCATGTTTAACCATCTTGATGTTGTATACAGAAAAAAAATTAGGCCCTGATTCAACAAACTGTTTAGGCTCCCCAGTCCAATTTAGTCTTTGTATTGAGTTCAGTGTAGGATTTAGGGTCCTGAAAAGGAATTAGGAGCCTAAAGCTGGGTTTCATTACCCCCAGTTGTGACAGGAGCCCCATAAGAGGGATTCTATAAGTACCTCAGCTTCCCTTCTTGAAGGAGCTCCTTGGATGTGCCTCTTGGATCATGGTCACAGTTCAGTCTCTTCTGAGGCCACACAGATCAATACTCCTCTCTGCAATGGACTGACCCTAAACTAGGCCAACCAGCAATAGGCCCTGGTTGAAAAATACCATACCATGAAAAATACAATAGATTCATAAATGAAATAGCCTTTCTGGTTTATTGTTTTAAATAATTTGTATGTGGAAGGTGCGTTTTTCTGTCTTTGATTGTATTGGAGAAATAGGTCTGAATCTGGCTGTTCTGCAACATGCTAAGGCATCTACTGTTTGGTTAAAGCAAAGAAAACAGAAAATAGTGAGGGCAAAGCAGCAAAAGAAGTGATCAGTTTCTATTCCAGAGTCTTGTTTAAAAGCCACGGCGGAGCTCCACACTTCCAAAGGTGCACAGTGCCCTTCTTCAGCATCCCTTTCCAAGCAGAAACACAGATAAAACAGCTAAGCCTGCAGCAGCAGAAAATCCGTGCATTGTTTTCCCCTGGGGTACAAAGAGAAGGAGGCCTCTGTAAGAGCTGCATGTATGGGCAGGAGGTGCTGAGGTCAGGGCGACTGGAAGAACAGAAGAGCTCCTGACTCAGGAGGCTGAGCTGCTCTCAGAAAGTGCTCTTGTGGTCGGTGTAAATGTGTGCAATTGTGCAAACAGAGTAAGAGGCTTTGGCATTTCTTTTGGCAATCTGACTCCTTAGCTCAGCACATGCTTAGTTAAACATGTAATCACACCATTTTAAAGAATCAGTGCCCATTACTCAAGCTGAGTGATTTGACTGATCCTTCCTTGCAAAGTAAGTGTCAATGCTACCCTTAATCAAGGTTTGACTGATGTATCAGGGCATCATGAAAGGACTTCATGTAGCATTGTACATCCGTTGTGCACTGCCCTCAGTGATGTCTCAGTGCAGCAGTGCCTTGGGCCCTTAATCTTGAGTTGAAATCCTGAGAACACCTTATTTTTATGGGTTTTTTTTTAATGGAAGTGTCTCAGTTTTGGCAATAGGCCAAAACAGTGGCCTCTCTTTGCTATCAGCCATGGGTCCTAGTCTCTCGGTTGTAAATAGTTAGCAATGACAGAGGGATTTCCAATTAATTGCAGAAATGAGGGCAGTGTTACTGTCCTCTCTTACTGGGAGAAATGGAGACATGAAGAGACAGTGTGATTTGCAGAACACCTCCCACTTGGCCAAAGGTCAGGCCAGCAGAATAATCCATCTTCCTGAATCCCAGCCTGGTGCTGTGTGTGTTGGGCCATGATGCTCCAGGGATGTGACAAATGTGACTTGGATCTCTGCCTGCTTCTCTTCTCTTTCTTCTTCAATCCATGTTTTGGATGACATGTTTTAAAGTAAAACAGGGTGACTTCAGGTCCGTACCAAGTATGAAGCAGATGGGGCAAACTCTCAACCACTGTCTTCTTAATATGCGTGCTTGTTCGCAAATGCAGATCAGCCTAATTGACTGTTAGCATGTACAGATGTCTCTCTGCAAGAGTAGTCGGGTGCAAATTGATTGCAAACACAAAATGGAACCAGATTAAAATTTGACCTACAGTAACCAATTTCTACAACACAGAACAAGCAGTAATCAGGTGATGGAAGTTCTGGGCTCTGGGAAATCAGTTATTGGCTGTTGTTGGGTTCTTCTGAAGGGACTCTCCATCCCTACGTGCCCCGCTTTTTCTTTAGATGAGCAGCTTGGGGGACACAGAACTTTATTACATCGTGATGAAAGGATTAACCTCTTTCTTGCACATAAAATGCCATTAAGTTTCCCTTAAAAGGGCTTTTTCAACATAATGTGAATAATACTCCTTTCCTTGAAGTGACATCACTTTGTTACTTGGATTGAAAATCTTCACATCTCTTACAAGTCAATTCTATAATCGCTTAGGAGGAAACTACATGAATACAGTTTCTCCAAAGCAAAATGAAAGTGTGCTTGGTAGCAAGCTTTTGCTTTTGCATGCTACTATGTCTGTGAAGTCAGGATCAATGGAAATTTGTAGAAAGGCTATTATTTACTGTTTCTTTCAAGCAGCCAGCAAACTAACCTACAAAAATCTTCTTTTCCTTCAAAATCCAGCATGAAAGACAGTTCAGTGAAACATTCCTATCCCGGAGATTAACTAATTGCTCAGCAGTCACTCATTTTCACTGCACAGCTAAGGACAGCGATTCCTTTCCCACACGCAGATGGAGCAATGGTTTAACACAAAACAGTTCCTGGGACAGGAGGATTAAGGAGAATTTACTAGAGAGCAATTAAAACAGTTGTTAGAGCAATTTGGTTTTGAGGCTGAATTTCACATCAAAGTAAAGCTATCTGAGGAGTGTACAGAGCAGAAGAACAATAAAGCCATCATTTCAGGCCATCTATTCTGCATCCTCAGAGTGCAGATTAATAAAGTGAGCTAAGAGGACATGGAGATTTAGAGGAGTAAATAAGGTGAAGCAGCCTAAATGCAGTTTGCATTTGGAAAGAGGCACCCTGGCTTCTGTTTCTGTTGGCTCTCACTTTTTGTGGCTTCAGCTCCCTTCCATTTCTGCCAGGTTTCTTGTCGCTGTCATGTTCAGTAGAGGGTTTCTGACCATGCTTCTCGGTTGCAGAGACTCCTGCCAGTGCAGGACACCACGGTCAGAGGCTGCTCTCATGCATGAGCCATACCGAAAAGCTGTTAATGGAAGCTGGGTTAGAGCCAGTGCTCCTTGCTGGCCCTTTGCTGGTGTTTGCTGGTCTTGCTGGTCTTGCGGCTCTAGCTGTCTGCTCCTACCTCCTTGCCATACCCTGACCTAGGAGGACGCATTACTCCAAACTCTCCCTTGGGGTTAAGAGCTGGAATTGCATCTTGTGGGCGATGCTGCCATCGCCCTCTCTGTTTTGGAAGGGCAGTAAACCTGTGATGAAACAGGTTTTCAAGGCAGCGAACCAGTGCAGACACAGTGAGTCCATCCACATGCATGGCAGCAGCTTCTTGCATCCATCCCAAAGGAAGGTTTGCATTAACACCAACTGTTCAGGTTTCTCTGGCTCGCTGTGAGGCTCACAGGCTGGACTTCCAGATGAAGGACAAGTGGAGATGGCCCGTGGCTCCTCTACCAGACTGAACTGCATTTCACAGCTCTGCTAGCCCAGGCCCCAGGGCTCCAGTTTCTGCCTAATTGCAAACAGAAGAGCTTGTGTGAGGTGATTTCCTATCCATTCATTTCTGTCCATTCTTTAAATAGTTTAACTTTTTAAATTTAAGCACATTTCAATTCATGTAAATAAAAAGGAAGATTTGTTAACATCTTTAAAGTTATTTTTTGAAAAATACTTAGTATCTGAAAAAATAGGATTTAAAAACATTTTAACATCAAGTATTCATAGTAAATCATGTTCTCTGTGAGCTGCCTAGATTTAAAAAACACTTTGGTGTTGGAGCAAGCCTGTTTGCCAAAGGTTACACCTGAGAAATCGGGATTGACTGGCCTAGTTTTCAGAATATCAAAAAAGAGGGTCCCAGATATGCCCTGTTTTGACAACTGAAGGCTCCTAGAGAGGACTAGTCCTCAAGGACTGAGGGATGAAGCATCCTAGACTCACCTGAGCACATCAAAGCAATGGCCTGGGAAGGGTTTGCTGGTGATGACAGTCCTTCACAGCGCATGGTGCCAGTGGTGGGAGAAATCTGAGCAGGATCTGTCCTGCAACATCTGGGAGTGGGATGAGATTTGCAATGCAAAAGGGAGGTTGTATGGGAGCAGCCACAACCATCCCAGGTGAGCTCCGGTTTTCTAGGAGCTGCGGGGAGACCAGCTCAGTCCCCCACCAACCGCTGGAACGTGGTAGGAACAGGGGGGCTTTGCCTTCCCCATTAGTGGTTCATCTGATTGCTCCGTGCAGGCAAAATGTCTGTTTTTTCACAAGCTCTCACTTGGACCCGCCAGTCTGGCATTGTCTTCTGTGCAGTCGTCGCTCGTCCTCCTGCAGCTTTTAAAATAATAGTGTTTATCTGGAAGGACTGGCTGATCTCTGAGGCTGGGTGGGGAATGCATCCCAGCCAGGAACTGGCAATACCCCGGCATGCTGGGGGGAATAAAAATAGCATCAGATGAAGTGTATAGTACACACAGACACACACACGGAGAAGAGCTTTACAGGAAAGCTTTTAACACGATCTGCACCAAACCCTGACATTTGCACTGCTAGAGGCAGGGGTTTGGATACTTCTTACCCACCATCACGTGGGGGATGTCTGCATCCAAGCGACATGCACAAAGCTCCCTGTGCAGACACAGGAGACAAACAGGCATTTCAGGGTACAGCTTGTCTGACCTGTTTTAACATCTAGCTGCAGGTGAAATGACTCACACCCTCCAAGTGCCTTTTTCTCTCCCTCGACTGTGCAGGGCTCCTGGAGGATGAGTTCAGATGCAGACACAGGCTTCGTAGGTGAATGCTGTTCTGAGCGTCTGTGCTCTGGAAATTGGGTGTATTTTGTAGTTAGTTCTTAGAAGCAGGAAAATAGCACACTCGTCTGAGCACCGCATGGGTTGGGGTATCCTGTGTCTAAATCCTGGATCTGACACAAATTCACCTCCCTCATCAACATGAGAAAAATTGCAATTTCTTTTCTACAATGCACTCCGAGATGTGAAAATTAATAGTATTTTTTGCAAACATCTTTACAAAAGTTTCGTTTATGTTGTGCAGCCTAGGCATGAATTAAGCTTTCCTTATTATTTTCAGTTGTATTTGTTGGGGTTTTTTTAGCATTGTTTCCGAAGAAAATGAGGTATATATGATTGCAGTATTTGTTTGATATTGGTTATATCATCAAAAACTTTAAAATCCATTTGCCAGCTTCAGCTAAGCTTGTGTGAAGAACTCACCTTGAATCATTTCAGGCCAAGGAGGCAATAGAAGACAGCTCTCCTATTTCCAAAAGAGGACCTATATAAAAGGGTGCCAAGACCAACACACCTTGTGAGGACACTGACCCTTTTTATGGGAATTAGACATTCCCGAAGGAAGTGGACCAGATCAAATCCTTCTGGTGGGATCTGAAAGCTGGTGAAGGAGCTGCTCTGCAGATTTCAGCCACCCGCAAGCGAGCTGGGAGCCGCCAGCTCTTCAGTGTGATCCAAGGGACGGTGCATTTCCCTAACACGCCGCCTCCATCACTGCAGCCGGCTTGGAAAGTTCCCACTCGCTCCATCCACTCATCCCACTCGCCCATCTGCAGTGTTTTCCAGAACAGCTGTGGGTCTGTGCTGTCAGATGGGTCACTGACATGGTCCAGGTTAAAAAGAGACCTATTTATTTCTTCAAATTTATTAACCTGTATCATTTCACTGATCTAATTTTCAGTGCTGCTGGGGAGGGGAACAGTGAGTAGATGTCTTCAGGGCCACAATATTGAATTAAGATGCCTTCTAGGATGTTCCTGTATTAAATGGGAACAAAAATACAGGGATCTGGACAAATACATTAGATTGTGAATAACCAGATGCGAGGGAGATGGGGCTTCTAGAAGACATTAATACAGACAAGATAGTTACCTCTGGAACCAATTTTTGAGAAGTGACCAACACGCACATCAGCCTAGCCTATGCATTAATGAGTGTGACCTATCAGTTACTGATTGCGGCCCCAATCCAGCCACATGGCAGGGCTCCCCCTTCTGCTCTACATGGCTGTATGTAGCTGTGGGGGCTGAAATGTTGTGTTTGCTTTCTGTTCCAGTTTTTGGTGCTGCATAAACACCTGGTGAGCTGAGTCAAGCCAGTTCTCCTAGGACAGGGTCTCCCCTTGCTGCAGGACTCCAGGATCCCTTGCCCATCAGCCACGTTTGTAGGATGCCTCAGCTTGGGCACCCCAAGTTTATTATTTGCTGTGAAAATCTTTGTGTTGATGGCCTTGTGTGGCTTTCCCTCTCTTTCAATCGGTGCACACCCGCTGTATTCATCACCATGACAACTGTGTGCCCTTTTGCTATACCATTATAGGTTTCTGTGAATTTCTGTGGTGAGGGCCAGGCGCATATTGAATGCCACTGACAACAGCATGGGATGTCCTAGGAATGGGACAGGATGATCTCTGGTCAAATATTTGCCACTTTTATGAACTTACTGTAATTCTTCACTTTTACGAGTTCTTTAATCCATTCACGTACCTTCTTTGGAGTCACTTATTAACAGGTCTTTGTGAGTGGAGCAAGGTCATGGAGGGATGATTTTCGCAGTACAAAAAAAGACAGCAGACAAGAGGTGCATTTCAAAGCATCTGGAAAGGCCATAGCTTTACTGATTAGTTCAGCAGTAGGTGGGAGAACTTGTGTGTGTCTCAGCCTTGAGCTGGCTCCCCGACCTCTCATTGCTGCTGCCCTCATCTGCACTTGGCTTTGGGTTTGGTTATACAAGCTGGCACCTCACAGGAGCTGCTCCAGCAGTAACGTACCTGTTGCCAGTACCTTTGGTAAGGTCCCTTTTTGGAAGTGGTGATGGGCTGAGTTCGCAGTCACGGTGAGTTACCTCTTGGTACCGAGGGGAGGGAAAGGAGGTTGGGGTTAAGATCAAATGGAGAATCTGTTGTCTCCTCTGTGCTTGCTTCATAGATAACCCAAATACTTCAGTTCCCAGGGCTGGCCATCAGTTGACTTCTACTGAACCTTTGCAGCTTGATAATTAACGTCACCTCCATTCCCTCCCCTTCCCAAAATAAATACATTAAAAGCAAGAAAAACAGGAACCTGGTCTCGTGAGACAAGATTTGTGCGCACGGGGCAGTCTTTCACAATCCCATCCATAAAGGAAATGAAGTCCTACACTGAATCTCCGTCACATTAATGAATTTAGCACTTGCCATGACACAGAGGTATGGCTCTTTACTCCTTGAGATGTGCTATATATACAGTTAATTCAGTTTCTTCTGATTAACTCCTTTGGGGTTTGTGTCTATTCCTGGGACATACGTTTGGACAGGCCTATGTGTAACCCCTCTGAAAAGGGTCAGGGACAACTGAAATAGCTCATCCAATTTAAGATTGCAAAATAAGCCTCTCCCAATTTGCTGAGGAATGTCAGTTTGGATGAGGTGTTTTTCTGTTCTTATTTATAGAGAAAAATAGCCAGTAATAGTTATTAGACATTAATAGAATTAAGTCTCCATGTAAACACATTTAATCCTGATCTGGCTTAGACTGAACCACTGTGGAAATGGATTAAATCCAACCACATGAAAACATTCCTAATATGGAAAAATTTGGTAATGCAAAACAACTATTACTCGTAGAATTCACATCTCCTTTTTTTCCCCAGTTCTTTGTCTGGATCTTTCTTTTCTTTTACTTGTACATATTCTAACGATATTGAGTAGTCCTGACTAAGACTAGATCCCTGCTGTGCTAGGTGTAGTGCTCCCTTGGTTGAGGGTGGATGTCCTGAAGAGGGGACAGTCTCCAGGGGGTGATGCAGGGGTGAAATGGTTTCCTCATGGTGACAGTAGTTCAGTGGGTGAACGAGGACCAAGACCCCGGTCTCCAAAGTGCCATAATCTCACAGCGTCAGCTGGGATATGAGGGTCTGCTTGGTTATGCATTTCAGAGTGAAAAAGAAAATAGCAAACACCTGTGAACACATCCAGGTTTCATGAGAAAGCTGAGGGGAGGGTGTGCGCAGGGCTGTGCATCAGCTCACCTTTGCTTCCTTGGAAATACGGCTCCACCAAGGTAGATCAGTCCTGAATTCTTGACTCCCAGCTAACCCCCGGATTTCCGAGTCCCTGGGCATTTTCTGCACTAGTGCAGAGTGCAGCAGGCTTGCTTCTTCAAGGGAGCTGCCCATGATCGTTCCAGGGTATAGCACTTTCTGTCCCAAGCAGAGAAAGAGGAAAGGATTTATTGAAGAGCTCTGCCAGGCTCCTGCTAGCGTCTGCAAGAGACTGAAGGAAAATCTCCTCCTGGGGAGGTGACAGCAGGGCTTTGGGGGTGTGTCTTCTCCACTGCATGTGCGTAAAGTGGGGAGAAAGCCCACGGCTGTGAGAGGTTACGGGGTCCTTGGTCTCACTTGGCCGGAGCATATTTGCACTGCAAATCTGATGGTGTTCGTCACCTCGACCGCACATCCCCGCAGCAGGGATACATTCAGCTTCCCCCAAAGCGTTGGCCCCATGCTGAGGCACAGCAGCACTTGGGCTCAGACACCCGTGCCAGGGGGCTCGGCTCGTCCAAGTGACATCTGGCCAAGTGGTTCTGGGGCGAAGCCTCCAGCAGAGAAAAACAAAGTAATTTCCTGGCTTTCAGAAGGGCCCACTTCAGGAGCGTGAGGTACAGGCAGTGTCAAATTAGTGAAGTCTTGGCTTTTCTTCTGCAGAAGGCAGTGGCAGCAGTCACGGATAATTATATTCTGTGCAGGGAGATAACCTCTGGCTGGAGAAATTTTGAACTGAGAGGAGAAAAGGGAGAAATGAAAGAACAAGAGTAGACTGGGGAAAAAAAGAGAGATGAGGGTAGTTTTCAGTGAAGGGCAAGTGTTTGAGAGGAATCAGAAACTGGTGCTGTGGTCTTTGTTGTTGTCGCTCTGGTCTGTATAAACAGCTGGTAGGACAGAAGTTACCCAAGTTACCTCGTGCCTCTCCTGACCGCACATCCAGTGCTGCACTGGACACGGGAGCGCAGCCAGCCCCTGCCAGGCTGCAGGCAGCTGCCTGCCCTGCAGCAGCCCCGGCTGCCTCCGGCCACCACCGGCCAGGCACAAGCTGCCTGGGGGCGAGGAGGGTGCTCAAGCTGTGAGATAGGGTCATGGCCACAGAGCAGGGAAACGTTGGGTAGAGGATGTTTTCCCCACCCCAGATGTTTTCAGGGACCCAGCCACTCTGGCTTGGCACAGCACAGGGCAGAGCAGCACAGCCAGATGGGGAGACCAGCGGAGGAACCGGCCATCTTCTCTGAGACACATCTTGGGGACACATCCTTGCAGCTGGTTGCTTTCAGCATTGCATCATCTGCCAGAGGTGCCACGCTGCCCTCCAGGGAAAGAAAGGCAAAAACAAAACAACACAACCCACCTTCCAAGTCTTCATTTAGAGAGCGTGGCTTCAATTAAATGTAATTACTTAATTTTGAATCAAGGGCAACTTTTCTTGCATTTATTTGCTGTCCCCAGTGGCTTGTCCGAGAGAGAGAGTTGCTCCATGAGGGTAGGTGCTAATGAAGAGGAGCTTCCAAGTGAGTGTATGTGTCACTGCATCTAGGTCAGAAGAGTCAGATGAAAGTATCTTCCATGTTTCTCTGTTGGGTTTTTTTTAAACTGGGCTTCTAATAAACATGTTAACTTTCCGAATTATTATAAGCAGCTGCATCTATCAGCAGCACACAAGGATATATTTACTGCGTTTGAAAGCTCTCTAATGAAGCTTTGAAGTCCAGCTCATCCCAGATTCATGCAGGGAAGGAGCTGTAGCCATCATGGCACTCCTCTGCCGACTTCTGAAGATGTGAGACTTGAAAGCAACTATTTCTTTGCAAATATGTACGGGTGTGAGAAGCCTTTTTATAAAAAGTAAATAGATACTGAAATATGGATATTCAAACAGATACTTCAAAACCTATATGTGATTGTCACAGAGTTTTGTTTGTGTATTGCAGGGGCATTCTTTTCTTTTCTTATCAACACTATTCCTACACAGCCCATATTTCCATTTAATCACATGCTGCTTTTCACTTTAGTATTGTTATCCAGAGAAGCAGAGTTTCCCTATCCTGCCTCAGTCCCACATTGAAGAAAACTGGATGAACCTAAAAAAAAAAAAAAGATTTCATATGAGTAACATGTATAAAATCATCAGAAAGGCTTTTAGTCTGTGGATCCTTCCACAGCTTGAGGCTCAGATTCCTTTTTCTATAGAGGTCTGAGAGATGCTGCAGGGTGAAATAACTGCAGCATTAAATGGCATGGCATCATGGAACGGTGGATATTGCTGGGTTTTATAATCACACACCCTTGTTACGGTGCTTCTCCATGGTACACCCACACATATTAGACATATAAACTCTCCAGGAAATGCTTGTGTTGCTGTGGGAAGCCACACAACACAGCACAAGGGGAACCTAATTGCACCCTCCAGCCACTGTTACAAAACTAGCAGTAAGCAGAGCTAAAAAATATTGAGCGCATTCGGATTTTCCAGTCTCTTGTGTGTACGTTGAGTTAAACTTACAGTTGTGTCATCTCCGCTGAATTACTGTTTCCTTTTGATCTGTACTAAAGATAGCGATGAGTGTGAGTAATGGGTAAGTAGGTATCACAGTATTTGGGTTCTTGCTCACTTACTTTCTTCTCTTTATTCAGTTTCTTTCCTTCTCTTGGTGTTGGGATATTTTTAGTTTTTCAAGGCTCTATCTTCTGCATCAAACATAAAGGTGAAACCCACTTCTAATCTATACTTTTAAGAAAGTGTGTGTGTATATATATGTATCTATGGAGTGGCATATAGCTGAGGTTACTATGTCTTGATCAGCTCCATTTGAATTCACTACAAGAAATTAAGATAGAAAGGAAGGAGAAATGGATGTTCTCTCAATACTGTTCCCCCATCTCCCAGTAATGTTTGCCGTATGCGATGTCCTTTGGGTACTGACTCTGTTGTGGGTTTATCCACCATAGATCATCTTCAGGAAGATCAGCGATGTCAAGAAGGAAGAAGAGGAGCGCCTGCGCCAGAAGAACGAGGTGACGCTGAGCATCCCTGTGGACCACCCCGTGCGGAAACTCTTCCAGAAATTCAAACAGCAAAAGGAGATGCGTAATCAAGGCTCAACCCACATTGACCCTGAAAGGAACCAGCTTCAGGTGGAAAGCCGGAGCGTGCAGAATGGGGCCTCCATCACAGGCACCAGCGTGGTCACCGTATCTCAGATCACCCCCATCCAGACATCCCTGGCTTACATGAAAACCAGTGAGGCCGTGAAGCAGAACAACAGGGATGCAATGGAGCTCAAGCCAAATGGAAACGGAGACCAAAAATGTCTGAAAGTAAACAGTCCCATGCGGATGAAAAACGGGAACGGGAAAGGGTGGCTTCGACTGAAGAACACGATGGGGACCCATGAGGAGAAGAAGGAGGACTGGAACAACGTCACGAAGGCTGAGTCCATGGGGTTGCTGTCCGACGACCCCAAGTGCAATGACTCGGAGAACGGTGTAAATAAAAACCCACTGAGGAAAACAGACTCTTGTGACAGTGGAATAACAAAAAGTGACCTTCGCTTGGATAAAGCTGGTGAGACTCGCAGCCCCCTGGAGCACAGCCCCATTCAGGCTGACGCTAGGCATCCTTTCTACCCTATTCCTGAGCAGGCCTTACAAACCACACTGCAGGAAGTCAAGTATGAACTCAAAGAAGATATCCAGCTGCTAAGCAGTAGGATGGCTGCCCTTGAGAAGCAGGTGGCAGAAATTTTAAAAATATTGTCCGAAAAGAACGTACCCCAGATCTCTTCCCCCAAATCTCATTTATCACCCCAGCGGCCCCCCCAGATACCCTGTCAGGATATTTTTAGTGTTTCAAGGCCTGCATCACCTGAATCAGAAAAAGATGAAATCCACTTTTAGCATATACCTATGTGTATATATGTATACAGTATATATGCAGAGGTGTATATATACCTTTATACATATATATGTGTGTGTGTATACGGTAAATATATATACATATATATTTTCACTTGCATCCAATATGACTTGAACACACCAAGGATTTTGATATGTAAATATTGCATGTCCAGCTGGATTCTGGCCTGCCAAAGAAAACAATTATTAACATAGATATTGCTTGTATAATATGCAGTTGACTGCATGCACACTTTACATTTATTTATAATCTCTATTATGTAATAAAAGAATGACTTTTGTTTAACAAAGGCAATGTACTATTTAAAGAATCAGGGTCTAACCTGCCAATATTGCCATGACAGTTTTGATCTCAGGCTGGGTGAATTGAGCTTTTATTTCCTCACTGTCTTTTCTGCCGAGTTAAACAGTAGATTAACGTGACCACGTGGAGGAAACGTTCAGACTCCAATTAGTATTGTTTCCTGGTATCATTCCGTTACAATATACTGTATATTTGGTGATGAATTCCCCTGCTCCTCCTAAAGGGAGGGCTCAAGCTCAGCGGCCAGGGAAGGGCACCGTGTCCGGTGCTGGGGTGGATCACTGGAATTTATTCGTGTGGGTATTGTGCATGCACAGCCTTTTTTTTCAAGTATCCTCCTGCTCTTTTAACATCGTAAGTAAGAAATAATAATGGTGATTTATGTAACAAAATGAAACTAACAGAAACCCTCTCAGCTGCACTCCCTGTGTGTTTGGGGGTAACTTCTTTCTTGAAAGCCTCCTTTTACTGATGCCATTTTTACTGAACTGTTAGAGTAACATTATGTAGATTCTCTTCGCAGCACTCAGCGATGGTGTCCGGTTCTGTCAGTATCTTTATTAGGATGTCCTGTTTTTGCGGGGTTGAGGTTGCTCTCCCACTGTCCCCCCCATTGCCCCTGGCAGAAAGACTTTGCATGAGGTCTGAGCAAGGGGGAGAACAATCACAGTTCAGCTCTTTGGGAGCCATGTGAGCAGGTTTGAAAGTCTGAAGTTAAAAGGCTGCAGTTAATCCCCCTCCACTCTCTTTTCTGAGGACGTTTATCAGTCTGCAACTGCCTTTGAGAAGGAGAGAAAATAACCAGTCAGGATGATATTCCCCTTAGTCCAAGGCACCTGGATGATGATGTTTGGGTGGGAGAGTGGTGGGTGTGTTGGGGAGATGAAGTCCTCCCTAGGGTGCTGCCTGCTGCTCTTACCTTGGACTCGTGGAAGGTTTCAGTGCTTGGGGGGGACACACTTCAAGAGCAGGCTTGCAGTGCCCACACAGCCAGTTGTCACGCGTACTAAGTCCCTTAGGTCTGTGTCAGATGCTCTGACCCTCCTCTTAGCTGGCTCCCATCAGTATCTCCCAGTCTTGAACGATGTTCAGACCCCATCTCCACTTCCTACGGTGGAAGATCGGCCTCCATGCTTCTCAGGGCTGCAGCAGGGCAGGCTCTTGCACTGGATCCTGTTTGTTCTTCTATTTGGAGCTGAGGTTTTGGACTCTGCCTGGGTCTGCACCTGACTGTGGAGGGGTTTTTTGCCTCTCCATTTGCACTGGTTTTGAATCCAGATAGACGTGATGTGCAGTGGAAATGGCCATCAGAGCTATTAACTGGTACAACTGGTACAGCTTGAGGCCAGCCCGGCAGAGTGCAATGGCTCCTTCAGAGAAGGATTTCTCCTCCACACTTAAATGGCCTCTTGCATCAAGATCCCATGTTTTCAGAAGTGCCTGGAGTAAAACATGTATGTACCACAAGGCATCACTATCAATCAAGGTAAATAAAAGACGTTTATAATTAGTGGGCATCCTTACCAGACACCAATATCAGATCCATTACTTAACATCAGGAAACTAAACTAAACTAAACTGCTTCCTGAAAACTTGAAAACTCAAAAAAAAAAAACCAAAAACCAAAAAAAAACCCCAAACCAAACCAAAACATCATTTGCAGTAGTGGCAATTAGGAATCTTCATCTTAGGGTGAACATGTCTTCTACTGTGAAATCCAAATCCATAAATCCCCAAAACTTCATAAGAAAGCCAAAGAAGTCATTGCTTCTGTTGTGTCAATTCATGGAGGCTTTTTGGGGAGATGATGGGCTTTCTCATTTGCTTTTCCTTTCTGGCCTGTTTCTGCCTCTTCTGCAGTTCCTTTCTTTAGGAAATTATAGACAAAAAAAAAGGAAGAATAAAAAGCCACTGAAAGGGGCAACTCTTCCCAAAGCCTGGTGGTTAGACTGCCTGCTCATTATAGTTTTCCACAGCTGCAGTTGCCGCTGTCAAAACTTTCAGCTGTATTTGCAGCTGCTGTTCTGACACAAGTGCAAATCTGTAACTCTGCAACCATGCTTTGGTCTGCAAGGACAAACTGCAGTTGCAAAACAGCAGGACCTTCAAGGTCCTACTCTAAATCCTACCCTGGGACTCTAAAAGAATCGGGGTGTTATAGCGTTGGGGAGTTACAGGGTTGCTGCAGGCTGCTGGAGTATGTGCAGACCTTGTGGGTACAATTTAAGTGCCAAGCTTTGAAGATTTGAATGTTCTTGCTTGACTTGGATTGCTGGTAAAGACAGACACACAGCAACTGCCCAGAGCTGCCCAGTGAATAGCTGAGTCACGCAGGCTGTCTGGGGGCCAGATTTCTGTAAAGTTCCTTGAATGCATGAATCTGCCGCGATGTGCTGCTGCAAAAGAGCCAGCGAGGTAACGGGGGTGACTTCGTTAGAAAGCTTTAGCCTTAATGGCATTCCTCGGCCTTTGTGAAGGACTTCTTTTCTTTCTCTGTAACTGATAGTAATTCTAGATAGAATTGCATGGCATGCAAAGGGATCTCTATTTAGGTTTATCTTGCAAGTCAGGTGTAATTTTGTGCCACTTTACAATGAGAGAACATGTAGCAGGATTAATCTGACCTTGAAAATTATTTGTGCCCGGAATGTCTATTACAGTTCAAGTGCAACTCGACTGGTTAAAATGTGTAGTGGCTAAAAGCTATAAATAGTGTAAAATACCAAGTTCATGAAACAAATACAGTGTTTCCAGGTCCACTTCTAGTACTGCTTTGACTCTCGTATTCCAATATTGTCCGTTGCAAGTTCAGTGGAACCAGCTTGTACCTTGTACGAGGCGGTACGGCGATGGGTGTCTCGCAAACATGATAAATGCAGCCTGCAGATGGGCTGTGCCAGGCTCTGTGTGCTGGGGGTGCAGCTGGAGGCCCAATTTGCAGGACTGACTCTGGTGGCTATTGCTCTGAAAATTTGGCTTGTACAATTCTGAAGCACTTTGCCTCCAGAATTTCATGATCGGAGCATTACATGTTGTTTCATGGAGTTGTTACCGGGGCACTGGTTCAGCTTTCCCATCCCCTCGCGGTTGTGCATGATGCGATCGAGCGTGCTGCCAACAGGGGCATTCCTTTTCTGTTAAAGAAGCATTAGTCATAGTCTTGTAGTTCAGGTTTGACTGAAAGCAACCACCTATAGTCATTAAGTGCAATAAGGACACGAACGTGTCTCTTCCACCTAAGCCAGTGCTCAAGCAGCTACTTGCCGTGTGGAGGGAGCTCTCGGCTGCATGCTTTCCTTTCCTTCAAGAGTTGTATACCTGTACAGATGTTCCTGCCACGTGCTGGTAACAGCATTCTTAGCACTTACCTTGTGCTTTGTGTGTTCAAAGCATTTTACCTACACACAAGTGGATTTTATCTTTCTGGACTTTGGAATAGAAATAAAATGTATACAGAAAAGTAAACTTTCCAAAGCAAACGAACTAGAGTACCTTTAGTAGCACTTTTGTGTAATATTACATGTACGAGATAGAACAGCACTTCAGGATAATAACTGAAAAAAATTAACTGTTGTAGTGAAGATTCAGTTCTTCTGAATTTGTATTTGTAAATCCTTTTTTCCATCTTTCTGTCTTTGCCAGGGGACAGGGGTTAGAGCAGAGCTGACTCTGGAAGTGACAAACTTAAGCTTTGCCCATTTTTCTTTTCCCTGTGTGGAGAACTAGCACAACTATAGGGACTCGATGCTGCTGGCACCAAAGTTTGGGCTCATTGCTAGATTCAAATTCAGTCTTCATTTACCACCACGTGGAAAGCAACCCTGTTACACGGGGTGAACTGAAGGTTGAATCTGATGATCATATTGGACTTTAAAGTCTATTTTGGATCCCAGAAAATTTTAAGAGAAGTGGCAGCTGCAGAAATAATGTTTGCAAGCCGTGAGCAGTCGCTCTGGAAGTAACTGATACCATTATACAGACGTCATTGTTTGCATGGGTCAGAAAACAGATGTTGTGCTCATGAAATAGCTTGGAGGCTTTTTGGGGAAAAAGACGTCCTGAACTGGAAGGGAAAATAAAGTCAAAGGTTTAATATGGAATTTGGGAGTGAGGAGGTAGAGGGATATAGTATAATGAATTGACACTTTTTTACTTGGATTTTGAGCATTTGGAAAACACAAACCTGTCTTTTTGGATGTCAGAATTGGACAGACAGTTTGTTAAAATAAGTATTTTTTTCCTAAGTGAAGTGGCATCAAAGTGATACCCATTTTTGAAGAAAAGTGTTCAAATACCAGTTTCCTACAGAAGAGAGTTTTAACAAGTTTGTTATCGTTGTTTTTAATAGGCTGTATGTAAAGTGTTTTTTTCAGTTCTTTTTTTGTACCAGAAGCTCCTGTGTTAGCACATCTCTTCAGTTCCGTAGGATCTATATTGCTTTATAGTCTTGCTGCTAACGTGCTTGTTAGAGAGGGTTGAGAAGTGGGATTCCTTTGGAGAAAGGCACCTCTCCGTGGCAGAGGTGGGCTCTGTGACTTTCTTGTCCTGAGCTGCAGTGAGAGCTGTGAGCACTAAACAGCAGTAGTTTGCATTTTTCTTGGCACTTCTAGATCTGCACTGATTTCCTTCAGGGAATTTAAGGAAGGAAATAGAAAAGTTGACCCTGTCATTTTTCCTGGATGGCCCCAGTCCTTCACCTATGTCTGTGCCACCAGAGCAGTGCTTTCCCATGGAGCCTACAGAGAGGAAAAGTTTGATCCAGCTAGATTTCCATATTTGGGAATAGTTTTTAAAACTTTCCCCTTATTTTTTTGGTACAAACGGATAATATGATCTCTACATTTTTTGTTGGTTTCAATATGTTGTGGCGCATTTCAAAATTAAATGCATTCTTAAAGCAAAGTGCTGAATGGAGCTAAAATAGACAAGAAGTCCACATTATTTCTGGCAGAAAAGCAGCAGATTTTCTTACTGGCATAAAGAATATTGTGCAAAGGTCAGCTTTGTGATACCTAACAAATGACAAACAAAATAAAATCATCCTTACTGAGGGTGCATTTAGTCATACAGAAAATTGACCTTGTATTGCACAGTGGGACAAGGCGGCATATATTGATTTTGAATACTCAAATGATAGAAGCATTCAAAAAGGGCTTGGCCAGGCCATGACAAATAAATTATATTAATTTATTATGTGTTAATCAGCCTCCTGATGCAAGGCAGGTGGAACCAGGCATCTGGGGCAATATTCTCACAAACCTTTTTATCCATTGTCTATAAAGCGGATAAGTGCATTTCTTCGTTATTTTCTCCTTGGAGAGGTAAGCTTGCTTTGCCCACACTCTGAGACTATTGGTGTGCACCAACTCTATATCTGGCTGTTTGCCATGAATACATCAATTAGCCTTAATTAAAAGCCCTAAAAAAAGGATTTTGTATTAGGTTGGGCTCAGCCCGCCCCCACCCAGTGACATGGCTGTATGTTATCTGGTTCAGAGCAGATCAGTTCAGACCGAGCAATGGCAGAATATGTTTCTGCCTGCCTGCAAAGGATGTATAGACACACCATATGTATGTATACCTACCCATTTGGAATGGGGACTCAGATATGGCCTGTTTAAGACAGGTCTTTCAGACAGGTGGGTGGGATAAATCGTGCTCTGGAGGTGCCAGTCTCTCATCATTTACTGTAGAGTAACGACTTCAGATTAGACACTTGATTTGTAGACTGCTAGAGGGTAAATGAAGTGAATCCAACCCGTAATGATTTCGTTTGAATAAAAAAGTAGCTCTAAAAGGGACCACTTACCATCTTTCCAGCACAGAAGCACTTTCATACAGGTGACTAATAGTACAGGGAACATTGAAATGTCTCAGCACGCAGCCAGAAACAAAGTGTTCAGCTCCTAAACTGCTAATGAGAGCTCCATAAAGACACTCAGATTCTCAGTTCTTGGCTTGTGGTGATTAGGTTTTTAACTTTTTACCCCAGTGCCATGGCAGGATAGTCCAGGGACCCCCGTTTTCACAGGTATATAGCAGTTGAGATGCTCTTCATCCCCATGCACAACGCCAAGGCACAGGGGTATCACCACTCACTCTTTGGACAGTGGAAGGCTGCCACCTGTGTGGGACCTTTGGCTGCTCTGGGGTATCGAGGATGTTAGGAGTCTTATTGCTGAGCTGTGTCATGCAGCAGAAAGAGGCCAAGGCTCGGAAACGTCCAACAAATGGAAAAATTGTAGTGAAGAACTTCCAAGGTAGACAGAGAGTGACCGACAGTCAGGCGTTTGCCCAGACCACAGCAGAGCCCTGGCCCTGCACTGTGCAATGGGAGGAGAGAGGGGAGGGGGAGAAGAAAGGATATACAGAATGGTGTCCAAAAATGGTGACAATATTCCACTGAAGTCAATACTTACTAGTCTCTGCATAGTTGCTGTTTGCGTCTTCATAATTTATTTATTTGGAAGTTGGCAGACTCGTCTTTCCTTCAGGTGGCATTTAAGGATGAGATTGGCAGCCCTTTCTGGGGTGACAGCTGTGGGACAGGGAAGGGCCATTAAGAGGATGCTCAAATATAGATGCCCTTAGGGGAAAATGTGAGCTTCAGGAGAGCCAAAGCTCTTACAGCTTGCCAAAGACCTGTCAGAAGGGGGCATATAATATCCAAACTGTGCAGCATCGATGCATGGTCTATATTTGAAGTTGGCCCTGCTTTGAGCAGGGGGGTTGGACCAAATGGTTTCCAAAAGGTCCATTCCAAGCTATGTTGTTTTATCATTTGGTGATTCTGTAGATTTTAATAGCATAAATAGAGAGGAGGTAAAATTTGAAGGTTCTTAGTTACGTTCCGTTATTTTCTGGTTTTCAATTTAAATGCCATACTGAGGAACGGGGTGCCAATTTTCAAGATAATGAATATTTCTAAGAGCTGATACTCATCAAGCAGACACCAGAGAAATTTGGCATATTCTAAAACTACAGCATATAAATAAATTAAGCCCTTCACTGGGCATCAGCTAATATCCACACTTGATGTCAAACACCGAGTAAAAATGTCTCGGTGACCATGCAGTTTCTGGGAGCAGGGGGCTAATATGGATGCATCAGCAACATTCACTGCCTCTTCCAACCTCTTCCCCAGCCCAGTGAAAGGTGATTACAATATCTGAAAATGCCATCCAAAAAGCAATAGCATTTGAGCTGGTTTTCAGTGTTGCACTGGCAGACATGCGGATCGAAGGCTCTAGGAAAGGTGTGAAGGGCAGTGGCAAGTAGGTTTCTCGTTAGTGGCTGGATGAGTGGGTGATTCTCACCCCTCTGGATTCAGCCTGCTCCTCTCGCTGTCTGACACCATTGCTGAAATGGCCTGGGCTTCTCTGCTATGGGTCTGGGTATGTCCATGGGGCCCGTGCACGTCCCTAGAGTCTGTCCCAGCCCCATTCCCAGGCTTATTCCCTGCTTTTCTAGGCACATTCCAAGGTTTACACCTAGCTCTATTAGGTGTAATAAGCTATTTTTCCGGACTCTCTAACCTCCTCCATATCCCTCACAGGGTTACTCAGAAAATCCTTTCCAATCTGTGGCTTAGCAGCAAGTCTCCAAATAAATCAGGAATAACAGGGCAAACCTTATGCCACCTCGGTGCATTATTTTATTAAACGAAACTTAATTTTTATTTTATTTATGGATCTTTGGAAAATCTTGAACAGTACAGTGTCCCATAGAATAGCAGGGATTGGAGTGTTTGTGTTTTTTAATGAGCCAGTTTGAGAAGGGGAACTCAAGTGAGACACCAGCTTCACACTCAGTCCAGCATCTGTCATGTATGACCATTTCCTCTGGTTTCCTCCTCCAGTTACACCCTAGCTGAACTTCACCACCGGCGGCACTTTGAACTGGTGCCATGTAGTGCTAGTAAAAGTCCTCTTCATTTCCTCGGGCAGACCCTGGGGCTCTGCTCAACATTTCCATGTGTGGTGCGCCAGGACACGCAGGCGCTTTCCTGTCCTGGGCTTGGTTTCAGAAGAATTTCCTGAGTTGTTGCGCCTCTTTTCTCTGTCACCACTTTGTTTTCCTAGAAAAAAAACCCCTTTTGTTCTGTCCACCTCATGCAGCTGGTGGGACAGGAGAGGACACGCATGGCTCATTGCAAGCAGGCGAGGAGCGGTGCGGTACACTGCGCTTTCTGGCTGATCAATTGGGAATCCAGTTGCACAGGGCTGCTGCCAGGACCATTAGTTGGAGGTCACAGTTCAGTTTGTAAATTGGGTGTCTTACCCGAGCTCTCATGGAAAAAGGTTTTTTTTCCCTAAAGCAAAACAAAATTTCTGCTCTGCTTCTAATTAGTCCTCTGTTGTCCCTGCAGGATTAATTACTGCCTTCTTCACTTGTATCATCAAATGCTGTTTGGCAACAGCTTCTTTTTTTTTATATTTTAGGTATAATTAGGAGTCCTGGCATTACAAACAAGCTCAGTCAGGTGGTACTTAAAAATTACAGAGCTGAAATGTCACCTAAATGAGTAGTTTAAACCTAGCTTTTGAATACCAACAACCCCGTTGCACTCACTGCGTGTTCAGAGCTCATTGCTTTGGGGTCATCAGCACGTCAGTGTGAATGTCTTTCTCCTGAAATCAAAAACAGAAGGGTTTTTGTTCTGCAGGGTCCTCCCACGATGTGGCTCTTAGAAAAGGACTGTGGGTGCAAGGATGCAATGGCACCTCCCAACTCTTCCTACGGCCTGTTGATGCTCTGTAGATTCCCAGCCATGGCTTTTTTTACTTACAGGAAGGGCTGAGTGCCACCAACTGCATAATTCTATCAAGTGGTAAATTCAATTTATTGAGTGGGAGAGGCAGTAGCTAGCAATAAGGCAGGATTTGGGTTTTAAAAATCTGCCTTGTGGGAATTGGGCAAGCTACCAGCAAGACAATAAAGGATTTATCTGGCAATGCATGCCAAAGGAATGCTAAACATGTGAGAGGGAGAATTTATTGATACGAGTGAAAAAGCTCATTAGCGTTAAAGTGCAAAGCAACTCTGTAAATGTACCTTTCGACTGTCCCAGTAAAATCCCTGTGCTCAGACAAGGGGAACTAAGGCTTGTTTCCGTGGAGTGCAGAACTGGCTAATCAGCTTTCCCAGAACACTTGCACGCAAAACATGTTTCCTCAAATGTAATAGTTAGCACTATTTTACTATCACGGGCAAATTTCACGACTAACCTCAATGTATTTCCCCTGCCACTAGTTTCACAGTGATTCAAAGATGCTCCTAAAGCTGGTACTGCAGTATTTCTCATAGGACAGGTTTGTTCCCTTCCTTGCTTGTCACTGATTGTCGATTATTTGCCCTTTAAGAGAGCTGTGGCCCTGTAAGGGACGTGGGACACCACAGTAAACCTGCAGCTTGCGGGGATGCAGTGGAGATAAAGGTTCACTCTATCTTTTCCAGAAAACATCCCAGTAGTAAAAATACACTTGCTAACTGTCTAAAGCTCCAATGCCTTATCAGCACAGTTTATGTAACAAAATCCCATTAGTACTGCAAACTGTTCTCACGTTAATTAGGACATGATATGCTTCATAAACTTTACATACCTATTTACTGTTGTTATGCATATAGCATTTGGCTGGGGCTTTCATGTGCAGGTGTAGCTGCGTATCCTCTGTTTATTTCTGCGTGTTTTGAAAGCTACCTAATACGAAGCAGAGTATTTTCCACAACAAAAAGCAGTGTTTCCCTTCCTTGTTTGCTTGTTTATCTCTTTTCGCTTTCTCTCTTTCTTTCTTTCTTTTTCTTTCTTTCTTTCTCTTTTACTTCCTTCCTTGACTTCTTTTTTCTTTTTTCCTTGCCTAGATTATGAGGCTAGCAACTTGTAGAAACGGGAAGATTGATTTAATAATGTTGCGTCAGCAGATTTAATGAGATAATGATCTGTTTTGCTATTTGTGTTCAGAAGAAATAATATGCTAATAGGAGTTGTAGTTAGGGCTGATTTGTTAATGTCCTTCTTAAATACCAGCCCGTGACCAAGTGGTTCAGCAAAGTGTCTCAGCAGATATTCTAAATTGTATTCTTCGTTTTGAAGGTAAATATTTTCAGACTTCAAGCATCCTGTGTAAACGTTCTTCTTAAGATCAGTGGAGATCTTTCCATTAATTTCTGTAAGTCTAAACCAGTTCTCGCAGAGGGACCAGGACAGCGAGTTTCAGCACGGGCTGAGCTTTCTCAAAACCAAGAGCTGCGGGTACAAGAATTTTAATTTCAGGCCCTTGTCTAATGCAAATGGGTCCAAGATTTCATGCCCTGCAAAATGCTGCATGTGGAATGCAGGCAGAAATGTAGAGGGTGTATTTGAAGATTAGGACAGCAAGGTAAATTGCCATAAAAATCAGCTGAACCGATCAGGGAAAGGGCACTTTTTAATTAATACATATTTGAATCCAAATGACTTATTATCAGTGTCTGAACTGTCAGGAATTTCCATCCAAAGTAGCTGCTTAAAATTCATGACTGTCTAGAATATCCTTGTACAAGCCAGATATGTACATAAGCCGTGCAAACTCCCTCTGGGGAGAAGCACAGTTGAAAATAAAGTTATTATCGCTACCACAGAGAGAGACGATGACAAAGACAGGACTTTGTGCACCAGATACTGTGAGACTCTGAATCCTGTCCTGCCATCCCTGTATCCAAGCGCTGCTGATGCAGACATGGGCTGACGTGCTCAACTTTTGAGTCCTGTTTGTGTTTCCTCATGTCCGTCCGCAGCTGGAGCAGAGCGGAGCATCACGCAGGGAAGGAGCAGCTTCTGTAGGACTTCATGAAGTGTAGCCCCCACCCCAGACCAGGCTTCGAAGGGTGAAGTCCTGGCTCCATGAGAGCCACGGGAGTTTTGGCACGGATTTTAGGACTCCTCCCCTGCCCGCCCCCCCCCGCCCCATCCCTT
>NW_009186517.1:35649-67185 GCF_000690835.1 Fulmarus glacialis
CTAATGTTTAGGCAACTGGTCATCCTAGGCTCTTAAAGGAAGAAAAATCTGGGGAATATAGGAGGAAAGGGGGGATGAGGGGTGGGCATGATCTTGCATCTGTGCACCCCCAGATCCCTGGTGGTGTCTGGTGAAGTATCCTCATAACGGCATGCTCAGAGTGCTTTCACAATTAGTGGCAGGGGGAGATTTTTCCTAACGAATTGTCATCACAGAGGACCTCATTACAGTCAAAACGTTGTACTATTTTTCTAGCTTTTTTTCCTAGGCTTCCCCCCTCACCCCAAATGACAACTGACAACCGAACTGAGCCAGGAGCTGCTACACAAGCCTGCACAGCGAGAGGCTGAATCTAAAAAACCACCCCAGCCTGCTCTCGCGAGGTACCCACACGGTCTGTGCTGAGCACCCGTCCTCGGCATAACCTGCCTTCTCTTTCTCTGCTGAAATGCCGCTGCATGGCCAATATGCGTTTCTTTTCCTTCCCTGGGAGCAGGCAGCCTTGTTTCGCCAGCCCAGCGCTCGCTCACCCACGCTTGTGCTGCGACATCTCGCTCTGCACCCCTGAGCACCTAACGGGGACGATCCTGCAACGCTAATGCCTGGTTTGTGGGAATCGTTCCACTAACATTAGCAGGACTTTCTTCCCAAGCAAAGCATAATGGGCTTTAAAGTCTCCTTTTTTACCCTGAGGTCCTTAGTTTTGATTTCAAATTTCAAGGTGTCCCATTAGCTGAAAAAGCACCAGCTGGTATAATCGCGTTTGTGCAACCCTCATGGAGAAGTTGGGCAAAACAACTGGTTTTAAAAGCTCATATTGGAAAAACTGATCTACAGCAGCTTTTGAATGTATGTGATTCACAGACACTGGACTGCGGGGAGGAAAAATATTTTGGGAAAACTCTTTTTTTGCAAGGGAGAAATTGGGGGAACGGGTTATTGCTCGGATAATGTTTCTTTTGTTACTACTTGCTGCTCTTTGTACACTAGCCAATGCAAATGGCATTCATGTTACTGATGATATTTTTGAACAGCCCAGCTATCTTTTTTGCTGTTGTTAATATACTGAGGATTTGGGGGGATTTTAAATGCCTCTGCCTTTCAGGATTATTTCTACAAAAGCAATTGAGAACTGTATTTTGACAGCAGGAAGCTTATAAAAACCTAGAGAAAAAAAATTAAAGCATTTGAAACTGAACAGCTATAAAAGGAATGCACCTCTGCTACCATATCCGAAATCTGCAACGCGATCATGAATTACATCGAGGAAGGACCATCTTTCTACTGAAAATCACACATCAGTTCCTTCAGAGTGGATGCTCCCTTGACCACTCGCGTGACTGCCGAGGAGGAAGGCGTGGGAACGCTTTGGTTAAACGTGACTACCCAGTCACTTTTGGACATCGCCCTGTGTGGTCGATTGAAATCGGTTAATCTGTAGCAAGTTTCTTGTTGCACTTTTCTGTTTGCTAAAATTCAACAACAAGGAAAATGTGGGTCACTTTAAAAGCATTGGCAGACAACTGTTTCTAACCCAAAGGATTATGGGTTTTAGCACAATGAACTGTACTTCTTCAGGGAGGATCAATGTTGATTTTTTTTTCCACACGTCTTTATTTACATGTGGCTATATTTTCATTGATACAGAATTAAAAGTGCATTTTATTGACCTTGTGTGCTTGTGTTGTTACTTGTCTTGAACTCTGGCACCATAAAAGCGATAGCTCTTGTTTTCCTGGCCAAAGCAGAACACAATTTGCTGAGATTAATGAGCAAAACGTAATCTTATTTTTAGGAGGCTTGGGGCTATTGTTCGAGTAGAGCTTGTATACAGAACAACAGGAACAATGCGTGGCCTTCCTCCTCGCTAGCCTGAAGACAGTAGGAAATAAATCAAGCTGAGCTGGGCACAGGTATCTATCTCATCCATAAAACTTTTGTAGCATTTAATTCCCTCCCCCAAGCAAATCAGGATGAAGAAGGAATACTTTATCTAAGTGGATAGTAAGTATTTGCTTATAACCTTCTGTTCATAAAATGTTCCATTCTATTTCGTGCAAATGCATAACTTCTTTGCTTCAAAACAATTCCATATGT
Organism: Fulmarus glacialis; assembly: GCF_000690835.1. Lineage (NCBI taxonomy): Eukaryota > Metazoa > Chordata > Aves > Procellariiformes > Procellariidae > Fulmarus > Fulmarus glacialis. Next base: position 37,747 of record NW_009186517.1, read on the forward strand.
TAGATGCATTCCAAATGAAAAATAAAGATTGGGAGGGTGGGGTAGAGGCAGAAGTGTTTCATTTGGAAATAGCAAGTTCCAATAATTTCTAAGACATTTCCTCCCTTTGCTTCTTACATCATTAGCTTTGTCACAAGTGGCATTCCCCAAAGAATCACCTGTGCCAAGGTGCCAGTGACTTTTCTGACACAACATATATATATACACAACATTGCTGACGTGTTCTTGAATCCACGGTTGCTCTGATACTCCTTCAGCTCAGAAACCAAAGCACATGGAAATTGGTGGAGTTTTTTCTATTCCCTTGCAAGTGGCTTTGACCCAGATCCTACAGGCTTTGACCCGGCCAGTGACGGTATCAGGGCCTGAGAGGTGTAAGTACAGCTGTGACAGGCAGAGTGGAACTAATTCAGTTTGAGGGTAAAGCATCCAAATCTAGCTGTCCACTGATAGGTGTTACCGTCTGTAGGGACAGGTTCTCTCGGGAGAAAATGTTTTCTATTGAAAACATACCCATCGCTGACCTTTTCTTTTTTTGACTTGCTGAGCGCTTACTCTCGGCATCCTCAGCTGCGGTGAGGAGACCTCGGGCTCAGCACAGGAGGGAGGACAGCTTAAAGCCTTCATGGCAGGCACTGGTAGAACAGGCCGTAATTTCCATCGCTTGAAAAGCCAGTGGCAGAGACCGCTCCTGCTGCTTCTCTTTTGTAATTAGGGTTGGCTTTCACCAGATAGGAAGCTGGCAGCATCAGCACAGCAGCTTTTTCCAAGTGGGCCTTTGGGACGGTGTCAAGGCTGTGCATCCCAGCCCTGGGAGCCACGCTGGAAAGGGAGCTGCCAGGCACAATGGAAGAAGACTGAAGGATGAAGCAAGAGTGGATTTATTTGCAGGAGCTGATTTGTTACTGGCTGACAGCACTGGTTTGTGTGGTAGTGCAGCTGTGCCTGAGCAAGCGGGCAACTTCTGTCATTATCCATGGGACTGGTCCTCACCAGCATCTCAAACTCCTTCCATACCCCCGAACAGGGTTTGGCTTGTACCCCTGCAAGTGGCAAGGATGCCGGATGAGATGCAGGATCAGTCCCCGAGATTGCCTCTGCTTTGCAGATTGCTTCACCTGTGCGTATTACCTCTGCCTAAGCAAGCCCTGAAAGCCAGGGAAACGAGTGAATATATGTGCACATCTCATTCCCTTTACGAGAGCACCATCCAACACACTGGGCTGAAGATTTATTCTCCAGGGCTGATGCTCCCACTGATTTAGGATCCATCTATAAACAATGTGTACAAGCTAACAGGGGCCAGGAGCACAGGGCAGAGACAGAGGCTTGGTTCAGACCAGCTCCTTCCTCACGTCAGCGTGCCCTTTACAGGGAACTTCTTAGAAAGTTTTTTCCTTGTTGTCCACAGTGATGTTATTTGGCAGAGAACAAGGCTAAAACGATTGTCTTACACCTCTGATTAGGCGAAGTAATGAAGACAGGGTGTCGTGGTTTAACCCGGCAGGCAGCCAAACACCACGCAGCCGCTCGCTCGCTCCCCCCTCCACCCCCCGGTGGGGCGGGGAGAGAATCGGAAGGGTGAGAGTGAGAAAAAACTCGTGGGTTGAGATAAAGACAGTTTAATAGAACAGAAAAGAGAAAATAATAATAATAATAGAATATACAAAATGAGTGATGCACAATGCAATTGCTCACTACCCGCGCTGACCGATAACCACGTAGCGATCGGTACTTCCTGGATCACACATACCATTCATATACTGAGTATGACGTCACATGGTATGGAATACCCCGTTGACCAGCTGGACTAGCTGTCCTGGCTGTGCTCCCTCCCAGTCAAGCAGAGGATAGTTGTCCTTGACAAGGTACTTAGCAACAACTGAAAACATCAGTGTGTTATCAACATTCTTCTCATACTAAACTCAAAACACAGCACTAGGAAGAAATTTAACTCTATCCCAGCCGAAACCAGGACATGGAGTGAGCAAGTTTTTTAATGCTGGAAATTCTTCACTGGGTAACTTTGCTGCATAGAAACTTCAGAGCACAAATTGAGCCAGGCATTGAAAGCTTCCTGAACTTTTTTAGTGCATGACTCAGAAAGTGGATAAAGAGCAAAATACCACTGACGTCAGCTATTTTGGGGGCCACCTTGACCACCTCCCTCTCCTGGCCAATGATTTCCATCTAGCCAGGTCTGCCTGAGTATAGTTTCTTGCTCACTGGTTTGCACCTAAGAAGGTTCACAAATCATTCATGATGATTCAGGCACGAGCAGGCTGGTCCTGCAAGCCTGAAGGTGGAGTGTTTGAAGCATTTGGGCAGCATGGGTCAGATATTTAAAAAGCTACGCTGAGCTCACACACAGCAATACGCCTCTGCAAACCTTTGTGGCAGCACTTTTGACTGCTAGCACCAGCAGCTGCTCAGCAGTCACTGCCATCACTTTTTGGAGGTGCTCTTCTGCCCTTGGTTAGATAGAAAGACACAGAAAATGTGTCCTGATTGCTTAGCTCAGGTGTGGGAAGTAGAGGTTTGCCTTGCAAGCCATTTGTCAATGGCTTCTCCTGTTCATAACCACTTCTCTTCAAAGGCTGCCAAACAAATAAATACAAATATATGGTGTATTTATAGAATTAAATACAAATAAATTGTGCTGTATAAGGAAATGGTAAACAGAGACACTAGCAAAATGCCTTAATTTCTCTGCCATCACAAATAGACGTGCAGAGCCTCAAGCTCTGCTGACATTCACCGAGGGAGAGACAAGATCTGAACATTTACTTTCCTATTCTACTCCCTATGGCCTGTGTTCATTTCACCTAAAATTCAGGTAACTCCTTGAGTTGGAACCTGATCCTGCTAAAGATCCGTCATGACAAGCAAGACACAGGGCACTTCCAGCTCACTGAAGCCCTTCGGATGAGTTATCTGTCCCCATTATCCAGGTTGGGGGCGGCTAAGGTGACAACACCCTTATGTCATTAGTGTCCTGGGCTGCTGGTTATAAATTGCCGTTGTGCTGTACAAACACAGGTATGGAAACATTGGCTCCAGTATTTTTGCAAATACATATCCTGCAGGTGAAATGCAGTATTTAGAGTCATCACACAAGTCCTTCAAGAGCAACATGGACCATTCTTGCTGGAGCGCCCATTTGCAAAAGGCTTAAAGAAATATGTTTTTAGAGGAGCTGCCAAAAGCTTTCTGTGAACATGTTATGAGGAGCTGGCTTACTGATTATTATAATGCAGATTATGAAGGGAAAAGTTGGGTTCACTGGTAGTATCTATTATTCTTCTGCACATGGAGAACATGCGGTTCAGGAGGAGTGAAGCATCTGTCAAGAAAGGCTTTTTATAAACACACCTGCAGAGGAAAGCCCGGGGGTTGGTCTTCCCCTGCGAATGACAAGTCCCTCCGCTGGGAAGTGCCCGATAACTAAAGCAGCCAGGAAGCACAAACCTGTGTGCCAGCTCCTGCCTCCACGAGCTCCCCGGCTCGAGTCTGCCAGGCGCTGCACCCACCGCCGCCTCTTGCCTCTTCATTTCTTGCAGTGCCCGCAAGTCACTTGCTCCTGCCCAGCTCTCACAAACTTTCCTACCTCCCAAGAGCTGCCGCCACTGTCAGCAGTGCCTGTCGCTCCCGGGGCAGCTAAGCGAGAGAGACAGAGAGCTGAGCACTCGTTACTCCTTATTCAGGGCACAATTTTAAAGCTAGCCTGATTCTGCATGGGAGAGAGAGGTATTTAAAGAGATCCCAAACCTAAGTTTTCTCTACAAATCTGGTTGCTCCCCTTCTGATTTTCAGAGATGCTGAAACAAGGATGGGAGTGCCTGAAATCAGAAGAGGCAAGTTGCTGCTTCTGGAAGGCTCATCTCTGGCTCCCAGGATGGAAAAGCAATCTGAGAGCTCGCACGGGACACCATTTGGGACAGTCCAACCATTTCTGCAGCAGGTCATGGAAACCCACCACCAACCCCAAACTGAAATGATTCGTCTGGTCAGGTCAGAACAAAAGCTGGCCATGTTAGCCCAGTGCTGTGCTACCCCACTGACTGTCAAAGATGTCCAAGCGTCACAGGTATTTTCAAGAATTCCCAGCTTATACCATATGAAGGGTTTGTTTCTCATTAGACCAGCACAACTTAAAGTGTTCTTTTAAAATAGGCTCTCACTGAGAGGGTTAGAAGATAAAAAGTCTGGGGCAGGTTAAATATTGTAGCGAAGGGTCTGAATCTGTACCTCTGTAGCTGTATCTTGTCCTATTGGCATGAAGGAGAGCACAGCTACACGAGCTGGAACCTGCCCACTGAGGCATTGAGGTGACCTCGCTGATAAACAGCGAAGCGTGCCATCCCAGAGGCGCTTTCTGGCTTCACAAGTGCTGCTGCCAGGATTAGTGCTACCCAACGGTTCCTTTAACAAAGAGGAGGAAGGTCTTCCGAGTATGCTTGCGCCGCTCACAAACGGGAATAAATGAGGAGGGACGGCGACGGGCCAGGAGCGCAGAGCGCAGGTGAGTGCTCCTGACATGGGACGGTGCCGGCTGCGAAGAGCCCTCAAGGGCAGGGGCCGGCAGCACGTCACGAGGCACTTTGAAAACATCGCTGGAGCAAAGCCGGGAGGATGCACTGTCGGGAACTGCCCTTGATTGGCAGGAAGATGGACCGACCGATTTAATAAACCTCTTCCATCTCTCTCCTCTGTAATTCTGTGACATTTTCTCCAGGAAAGTAACATACTTCCAAATTAATCTGATTGCAGCGAAGCAGACTGTTGTCAGCCCCTGGAGAGTGCCGGGCTTCACTGGCAGAGGCAGAGTGGTGTGACGCTCTCAGCTGAGAGCGGGTGGGCCGGCTGCCCCCGTGGCGTGGGGCAGAGGGTGACCCTCCGACAGGCTGCCTAGTCTGTTTACTAATAATTAGCAGGGGAATAATAAAAGGCTGGATAAGGAGATAGATTGAATCAATTTATTGCCTGTTAGGTAAATAAAGCACAGGCAAGAAAAGAACCGAGATGAGAAATAGATGGACGGACGGACTTGACGGATTAATCAGTCTTGCCATCTACTTATACATAGGCATTAGGACAACATTATAGACACTACTCAAAGAATAGCACATTGGTATGCAAGATCTAAGACTGCAGAACAGACACTATTCAACATGGGAAGAGAATTTGGATGTATTTAGCTGGTTTTCATATATATGTGTGTGTTGTAACGTTCAAGGACCCCAGCTCCACTATGCCACAACTTGGCAGTACCCTGCAGTGGAGGCAGAAGGTAAAAGTGGGACCAGCTGTGGGGAGCTGGATGGATGCAGCCCTGCCACCTGCCCATCTTTTCCCTATTTATTCCAGCCTTTAGGGCTGAGCAGAGCCTGAGCGAGGGCTCGTAGTGCAGACATGGGAAAGCACGTCTCTCACTCAACAGGCGGCAAGGGAAAAGGCAAATGTGTGATCATGCAGCACATGAACAACCAAAAGTCACATGTAGGCATTCAAAAATGGTGGCAAGATTTTGCATTTGTTGAGATGGAAAGAAGGGATGCAAGAAGGTTGGAGAAGCAAAATTCTGTCCCTGATGCTCCCCCTCTTCTTCAGTTTCCCATATTCTTCCATTTGGTTGCTATAAATTACTGGCTTCTGTTGGGAGTGTAGAAAATATTCATTAGACATAATTTTCCATGAAACAGAACAGTGAAAAATGGCATCCCTGGTTTCACGGGTGCGGGGAGCTCAAAGGGTCTGGAAATATCCACGGGTTTTCAGAAGTAGCTCAGCCTGTCATGATTTTCTGAACTTTCTCAGAAGGATTCTGCTTCATGCTGGGGACACCAAACTTCCTTCTCCAGCAACAGTATTTGACTAGGTGTCGTGGTTTAACCCAGCAGGCAGCCAAACACCACTGGCAGCTGCTCGCTCACCCCCCCCCGCTCTGGGGGGGCCGGGGGAGAATCTGGAGAAAAACTCGTGGGTTGAGATAAAGACAGTTTAATAGAACAGAAAAGGGAAAATAATAATAATAATGACAGAATATACAAAATAAGTGATGCACAATGCAACTGCTCACTACCCGCGCTGACCGATAACCAAGTAGCGATCGCTACTTCCTGGATCACGCCTACCATTCATATACTGAGCATGACGTCACATGGTATGGAATACCCCGTTGGCCAGCTGGACTAGCTGTCCTGGCTATGTTCCCTCCCATCTTGTGCACCTAGCTCAGTCAGTAGGCATGGGAGCTGTCCTTGACTAGGAGGGCACTTAGCAACAACTGAAAACATCAGTGTGTTATCAACATTCTCCTCATAAAAAATCTAAAACACAGACTAGGAAGAAATTTAACCCTATCCCAGCCGAAACCAGGACAATAGGAAAAGCCCGGGATCAATGGGTATAAACAGACTCTTTGAATCCCATTTGTGGTTCACAATCTGGTAACATAAAGCATATTATTTATCAAAGATGCCCCCATCCTCCTTACCTTCTATTTACTTTGTGAAGCAGGGCCAGGAGCTGCAGAGATTTCCTCCAGCCAACAGATCATCCACCCTTTGTCTTTCTCCTTCCTTTTAAAGATTAAATAATGCTACCTCGGTCTTTCGTAGCGTAATTTTTTAATTGTGCAGGTAATCAGCTTTTCTTAGTGCCGAACAATAGCTTCTAAGACATGTGCAGATTGTAAGAGGTAAGGCCTGGCCCAACATAGACCCATTTCTAATAAACCTATGGCTTCAAAAGGTTGGGAAACTTCATCCTGGGAGCATATGGCTTTACAAAAGCCTCAGTTTTCCTTTAGTAGAATGATGTTTCTTTCCCTTTCCCTTTCCTTTTCCCTTTTTCCCATTTCCTTTTTTCTCTTTTCCTTTCCCTTTCCCTTTTTTCTTTCCTTTTCTCCTTTTCTTTTTCCTTTTCCTCTTTTCCTTTTCTTTTTCTTTTTAGAGCTCCATCAAGAAATGCAGACTCTTGTTCTGGCTGGTTTGACCTCCAGTTTTGATGGTGGCTTTTTATTCTGGCCAGACGACTTTCTAACTGTAGCAGGGAAAGAAAAATAACAGAGGGAATCCAAGACATCAGTTGTGGCAGCAAATGTACGCTAGCAGTCTAGCACACTCTATTTCCAGATAAGCTTGCTTGAAACAAAGACAACTAAAGAAAACAAACAAACAAAAAAACCCCAACCTGTTAGAACTTGACAGAACTAACCCCTCACCATATGATATTTGCTAATGAACTGCATGCAGTGAAAAATGTGTGAGAAGCCTTTCTGTGGCTTTATGGGGAGGGTGATGAATTATTATCAAGTAATGTAATAAGCAAGTCTGAAAATGGGTTGTGGTGGGTGGCTGCTTTCCCCCCAAAAACCCGCTAAATCATGCCATAAATGTTTCCCTCAGCAGATGCAGACGCACATCATTTCTTTCGGGATTTTATAACCATGACAACCAGTTTTAAAGGAACATTTTCAGTTTCCATAGTTTAAATTAGAGGTCTATCCAAAAAGAGGGTTGTAAAATGAGCAGAAGTAAGCTACTATTTCCACATTTTCCTAAGAACAATGGAGTGTTACATTTTTGTCTTTATTATTATGTACAAATATGATACAATGTAAAATAAAGCTTCTATACCAAGTTTTACTTTAAAAATAATTTTAAAAGCAAAGTTTATTCCCTTGCTAAAAAGCCTTCATTTTAAAGATAGTAAAATTAATTCTTCCTCATTTTAACTCATGTTAGATTTAATGATACTGTAATTTATAATGAGTAAAGCATGTTGACATTTAATGCATATGACTTCTTTGAAGTTACATCCTTTTAGTAGAGATGAATTTTGATGAGTTTTGCCAAAAGGCTTGAAAGAGTTTAGGTAAGCTAAAAATAACTCAGAAGCAAGTTTAATCTGGGTTAGACATGGTTCCTTTTATCTTACATTGAAATGTCATTAGCAGCAAGGTGCAGAGAACCTTTCAGTACTTTCAAATACTTTAAAAATCGATGCCAAGCTCTGGACTGGAGTCACAAAGAGGGGCCAGTACCCACGCCCAACATGCTGCAAGTGCTGCTGAGCTGGGGCTTCACCCCAAAAGGCTCCTCTGTGCTCCCATTTCTGTTTCAGGCTACATCCAGCTTCACCCAGGGCTCATTACCTCTGACCTGCACGTGTTCGTCCGATGCCCAGCACTGGTATTGCCCATTTGAACACCTGAAGGACCAGGGCAATAGGAAAAAAGATGTGTGCACCACCCATACAAAGGGCGAAGAAGATGATCCTGTCTCAGAATTCCTTTTTATCTTGTCCAATAAAGAAATCAGAATAACCCTTTCTAGAACCTCTAAATAAAGGGCTTAGAACCTCTAAATAGAGGGCTTAGAACCTCTAAATAGAGGTCTGGGGGCTTGCTTGGATGCAAGCAAAGCACTGAGCAGTGCCACCCAGAGAAAAGCTGTTCCCTTCCAGGTATATGCTGCTGTCACAGCTCCACGCAATGTAGCATTCATTGGGGCTCGTCTGTTCACACTTCAGTGCCTGACCTGTAGTTGTCTGCATCTCAGCTAATCGCCCAGACCTCTTTTGCAGGCAACAGAAGACGACAGAGAAAGTGTGTGCATGTGTGTCCGTGTGTGTACACGTGCTCATGTGTGTGCATGCATGCAATAGTGTGCCTAAGCAGAATTTTTTTCTCAAAATTAAACATCTAGATAGGTCAGATGAACAGTGCTTTACGAGCATCTCTACCTCCTTTGGTTTAAAATAAGAACCTAGAACCTCACTGAGATGCAGGTGCCTGCCTTTGTGTGGATAAATCCCACCTGTTCTTTGAGGCTCTGAGCTGGCAAAACATTCATAGAATCACAGAATCATAGAATAGTCTGGGTTGGAAGGGACCTTTAAAGGTCACCTAGTCCAACCCCCCTGCCGTGGGCAGGGACATCTTCAATGAGGTCAGGTTGCTCAGAGCCCCGTCCAACCTGACCTTGAATGTTTCCAGGGTTGGGGTATCTACCACCTCTCTGGGCAACCTGTGCCAGTGTTTCACCACCCTCATTGTAAAAAATTTCTTCCTTATATCTAGTCTGAATCTACCCTCTTTTAGTTTAAAACCATTCCCCCTTGTCCTGTCGCAACAGGCCCCGCTAAAAAGTTTGTCCCCATCTTTCTTATAAGCCCTCTTTAAGTACTGAAAGGCTGCAATAAGGTCTCCCCAAAGCTTTCTCTTCTCCAGGCTGAATAACACCAACTCTCTCAGCCTTTCTTCATAGGAGAGGCGTTCCACTCTGCTGATCATTTTTGTGGCCTCCTCTGAACCCGCTCCAACAGGTCCATTCCCCTGTAACCAGCAGATAACTATGAACTGCTGGTCCCCCAGCCTCTGGTTACAGCAGCCTGGCTACCGCGTTCATGCTTTCTCTTGGTTCGGTTCCATGCTTTGGCTACAAGACCATTTATTACTCAGATTGTTCATTTTAATCGTTGGTGGGCTCACCTGCTTAATGTTAAATGTCTTTTTAAACAGAGTGCTCAGTAGGGCTTTTTCAGCACCGGTACTTTGTGAGTACCTCTCTCCCTTTACAAGTTTCACGTGACTAGTCCCTCATTTGTAATCCCAGCTCATATTTCTAACCCATCTTGAAGCAGTTTGCATAATGTCTCTATGGAGTTGCTTTTGTTTGCCATGTTGCCAAAACACCATGTCAGCCTGGCTGGGTGAGGCAGCTCTCCTCTTCTCCCAGTGCAGGATAAAACCCACCTACAAAGTCCTAGGTAATCGTTGGATTCATTTACCATGGGGCACCTTTGAAAATGTGCTTTCAAAACCAGTAGCACGTGACATTCGGTTGATCCTTGCTGCATAAGATCAGTATTACTCTGGCATTTCTAAGAGATGCAAGTTGTTCTGTGCTCAGATGTAACAAACAGCAAATTCTTCACCCTTGTGACTGGAGATCTGCCTGGGGAGCCAGCAAAGGAAGATGAGCTTGTTGGGTTGTTTATTAGAAAACCACTGAGGACTCAGGAGTTGTGTAATTTCTCCTTAGAGATGACTAAGGTGACCTAGTAATTTCTCCCATGCAATGGAGGACTCCAACCCCCTCCTGAGAATGCAATTTCAGCCCGAAATGCAGTCCAGGGTTCTGATCTGAGGTTCACCATTGCTGTAGGGTCTTCTTCCACACGCGTAGTTGCACACCACTGCTGGCACTGCCAATTGATCGTCCACTCGAGCTGCCTCCCAAGCTGGACACGGCTCTTGGGCAGCACATAGCCTCTTCTGCAGAAACACCTCAGTGGCCCCTGTGCAGTGCTCCCCTGCAAATATTCAGACCTGTGCCTCGCTCCCTCTGGCTTGCAATTGTATGTTCAACTTGGACCCTAGTGTCAAGCCAAACCAAGCTGCTGGTACAGGGCTACAATAATTAGTTCATGTTTCCATTAGCTAATCACATCTAATCACATGATAAGCAATCAAATCCCATATAAAAGAAGTAAAATGTTAGCGTAAAACAAATGTGGCAAAAAATTGCAACCAAGAACCGATCATCCAGAGAGCAGCAAACCAGGAATAGATGGAGACTGACCTCAAAATCCTTCAAAAGAAGGTAACTCAATATTGCTAACATGAAATTACCAGGAGTTTGGCTCCCAAACCACCTTGAGTTAGTGGGTTTTTAAATCTGGAAATACATTTCTCACATCTGATCTCTGTTTGCTGGTCCCACAGTTTTGAGAGCAGCAATGGGCTCATCTCATCTGAAGATCCATTTGAGGGGGTTGCGTTAGAGTAAGGTGAAAGCCCTCAAGGTGTGTCTGTTGATGAGATGAGATGAGAAATGATTGCTCTCATTTATTCTGATGCCTGAGAGCAGAGGAAGGGAACGGCTTTTGGGGTGTGAAACCTTTCCCCCCTTCTGGACTTGCTGTTGCAGAATTAAGGAAGATAACTGAAGATTTTAAACTTAATTTTCACACCTTGGAACGAGATTGTGACACACAAGTATACAGAGGAGAGACGGGGTTTAATCTAGCACAAAGACCTGCTTAGGCCGAGGGTTACAGAAACTAATAATTTTGTAGTATTATTATTATTATTATTATTACGTAAAATTTCTTGACACTTGGCAGCTGTAAAAGCATTAGACCCTACAGGCATACAAACACACCAGAGCTATTACTTACATGTTTTTAGTGTAAATGCGTGGCTCGTCAACCCTTGAGAATAACACGCAAACTTGCACGTGAAGTTATGCCATCGAACCGCTGCACGCATCACCTTTACATCTGCATGATCTCCGGGGGAAAACAGGCTCCTGGTTTCTGACCGTGCAGCGCTAACAGTGCTGACTGCCGAGGAGTGACACTAAACTTGGTGCTTTAAAAACACCTTGGATTTCTTTGCTTTTTAAACATCAATTTAATCAGACTTTGGTATGCACGTGCATGTGAGAGAGACTCTGCACAGCTACATTTCATAGCAATACAGACTTCTTCCTCAGAGTCCAACTGAATTTTCAGTTCACGGCTGAGACCTCGGTGCTCTCGGGCACCGCGGTACCCTCTCACTCGCTGCCGGAGCTCTGGCTGCAGCATCAGACATGCAACACGCTTTGCAAAAGCATTTTGCAAAAGAAGAGAAGCAGTCGCTCCTTTTATAAGCTGAACTAAATGCAACAAAGGTAAACAGACCCCTTTCCCTTCCCTTTTAATAGCAGGTCCGTGACGCAATGTCTCTAATTAGCACTCACAGTCGGCCGTAGCTGAATTGCTGGGAAATGTTCGGTGGCCTGCGGGTATTTTGCCATCCTCCCCTTTCGTCAATGGTTACTTTCAATCACAAACGCTTCTGCTCTCGGCTGCTGTTACTTGAGCTGAAGAGCCAGCGTTACAGCCTGGTCTTTGGACAGCGACAGAGGACTTGTTACCTGGGTGAAGAGAACCAAAAAGTGGGTAGGACGCAAAGAGGAGCTTTCACAGACATGTCTAGCCTTTGTGAAATAGGGAAGAAAAATAGACATGGGTTAGAGGGCAATTTAAATTCCTTTCCAGTGTCACCTGGTCTGATCTGATCTGAGCTAAGAAAATGCTGGGTGTTATTTTCAACCAGGAGTGACATTTACTGTTTAGAACAAAGCCCTTAGTCTGTAAGAGACAGTAATAACATGCTTTCAATTCAGATCACAATGTACAGACACCCCTATATAAAAATATGTGTGTTTACACATGCGCACACACACACACGCACGTGCGTATTTCCATGGGTATGCAAATAAAGTTATTAAAGAGATGGACTGAAGAGAGAAGGAAAAAAGTAGAGAAAGAGGGCAAGTTTTCACCCACTGGAGCAAAAGCCTTTCTTACAGCGAGCGCCGAGGAGACAGCGGTGTAAAGCGGTAATGTTTCCACTGCCTCTGTTTCTCCCCTAGCTAGTGCTGCTCCTTCTTTTCTCGCCTCTGCAAAATAAATTAAGCTTAAGGAAATGCTTTGCAGCAGCAGTGGTGCAGGATTCCTCAGGGCCCTGCTCCTGCTTTGCTTGTGAGGAAGGGTCTTTTCTACCACAAGCAATTCCTCACTGTGAAAGGCAAACGTTAAATCTAAGAGGGCAAAGCCCGTTGCAGGGCTATGATTTGCCATCCCATGGGAGGGAAGGCACAGCTTATCACAGAGTTATGCGCTGGCTGAAGAAATGAAAGTGTGGTCTTGTCCCTCGTTACTGACAAAGGGCACAAACGCTTTTGCTAAGTAATATTGCACAACTGAACATCATTTGACTCTATGAATGGCCCTACTCAGAAAGACAAGAACTCCTAAAAGAATAAAAATAGAAAATTCTGCAGGTTTTTTTTAGGGATCATCCTTTCAAATCAGCTATGACACACCTAGTAAACACATGAGGCTTGATAGGGCTGAGTGGTATATTAGACTCTCTTCCCAAGGTTCCTATCTCAATTTTATCACAGCTCTCAGGAAATTAAATGCACTTCATATTGTTCCTTCATTTGTGATGTACCTGATCTTGGTCTAGATTTAGATTTTTCCAGTTGGATCAAATTGGGCAGTCATAATTCCTCCTTTCTGCTGTTGCTGAATCTGAAATATCTGAATTAATGAGGTCTCTTGTTTCACTATCACATGATCTAAGCTGCCAAAATATTTACTTTCTCCCTGAGTGATGTACACAACAATGAAAATGTAAATCATCTACCTGCTCCTTCAAACGCTCCTTTACAGATAAACCAATAACCTAGCTGTCTTTTACTTTCCAAGCTATACACTGCAATACACAAAGAATGCTCGAATTCTATCAGACTTAACCACAAGTATAAAGATAATCCCAGGCATGATGTGCTTTAGACCCACTTAAACTGCAAAAATCAACTTAACCAAACTATCTGCTTATACTGTATCTTTCGACTAAGTCCCTCAAATAGATAGCTCACAGCTCACAGGATAAACCAAAAGATACATTATGAACTCAAGTGAAACCGTAAAGATTAGGGATAGCTAAGAATTTAATGTTCTTCTAATATTCATTTGAAAGTGGAACCTCTCTCTAATGGAAAAGGAGAGCTGAAAACCTAATAAAAATACTTGTACTTTATGCTGCATTTAATGAATGATCCTGTAACAAATGGTGATAGTTAAATAAGGCAAAACCCATTAAAGTGCTGTTGCTCTGGCCCTGCTGTCAGCTGGCATAACTCCGTATCTTTAGTGTAGCGAAAGCCAATTTAGCAGAGGCAGATCTGGTCCATCGTGTTTGAAAAGAAGCAGATGAGCATCTCATCAGCATGATGCAAGAGGCTTTCCTTTGCATTGCCTACATCCTTCCAGCATACGGATGGCTGAAGCAACTTCCCACTTTTCAACTTGCAACCTGGTGAAAGGAGACAAATACCCATTTGTTGGCTGTGACAGTCAAGAGGCAGGCAGCAGACACGATAGGTACTCTGTAGCTAAGTGTTTCTGCAAACTAGCTGTGTACCCTAACTTCTGATAAATCTGTATTTAAGAATAGAAATACTGTTGCTTCCTTCCCGGTCTGCAGGAAATACTCTCTAGTTTGCAATAAGATAATTAGGTGCAATTAAAGAATTTACTGAGATCAAATCAAGGAGTGCCTTGTAGTTAGCACAAAACATACAGAAAAGGATTTTTCTCTCTTTTGATGCTTCTCTTCAGTCCAGAGGGATCTTGAGGAACTTGACTGGGACAACAGAAACCTCATGGATTTCAACAGAAAGATGCAAAGTTCTGCACCTGGAATTAACCCCATTCCCTTGTGCAGGCTGGGATCTGCCTCAGTGAGCAGCAGTCCTGCTGGAGAGGAGCAGAGGATTATGGTGAACACCAGGTTCAATATAAGTTAAGAGTGGACATGACCTACAATGAGATGGTGAGGGAGCTGGGCTTGTTTAATCCAACAGAGAGGAGGCTAAGACATGATGAGGTGGCTTGAAGGGTAGTTCAACTACTTGAAGGGCAGTTACAAAGATTACAAAGGCAGACTCCGTAGGGGCAGACAATATAACAAGGGAAAATACCCATAAATTGCCATTTTGGAGGTTCAGGAAAAACTTTTTCATCAGGAGGGTGCTGCAATGCTAGAGCAAGCTGCACAGGGAGGTGCTATAATGTCCATTCTTGGAGGCTTTCACGACACAGCTAGCCAAAATCACGGGTGACCAGTAAATTGGACTATAGACCTCCAGAGGTCCTTCCCAACCAACACTGCTATGTCTGTGATTCCTGTAGCAGATATCCCATGCTTACCCACCTTCCTCTGTTGGTAAAACCTGTATTCTACCAGATAAATGGAGCTTTTATGGTATGTCACAGACTTCTGACAAAGCACAGGTGTCTTTGAGCCTCTAAGGAAAACTTTGGCCAGAAATCTGTTTTCTTTGAGACAATCTGTGTTACAGCTTTGTTTTTTTTCTTCGTATCCTCAGAGTATTGGAAAGCAAAGAAAAGAAAGATTCCAAATATCAACACGATAAAAAAATAAAAATGAACGAATAGTAGGGTATCTTCTGCATTCAGCTATGGGAACTTTGTCTCATTTGAAAGAGGAGTTCTAGCTACAGAGCCAAAAATCATTTATTATGAATAGGGCTACCAACAGACCTTTGCTTGCATGAATCCAAATGGAGGATGGGCCACAGGCTCAGCTGGTGCAAGCTCAGCGTGTAACACTCAGTGCAAATATTGTGATTTACACCAGCTGAGATATGGCTTTCTGTTTCTATTTTAATAAATCAGCTGTAAGAATAAATTTCTCCTTACTTGCCTGGTATGGTTCTGTTGAGATGTTTAACCACACTAACACAATGACTATGTTTTTAGTGCAAACCACAAATGAAACATTCTTTGTGCCACATAAAGCACATCTTCTAGCCCAGATTGATTTTAGACGAGCTAATTATATTATATAGTGTTGCAGGAACTACAGTAATTCACTTCTAAAATCCATTTAATTTCTTTTTAATTACTCATGTTTACCAATTTGTTTAGATTCGGAAAAGGCTCAAAATTGCAGTTAGCAAAGGAGGCTTGAAGTAGAATGATTAAGAACATCTGGCAATATACATAATTATACCAGGCAATTTATTCCGCCTTTACCATTTCACTATAGCCGTGGTAATGAGGTAGAGCTGGATTACATCACTTTTCTGAACATTTAGAAGTACCTTACTGCACAGACAGTTTCACTGAAATAACTGGCAATAATTAAAGTGTGTAACACCAAACCTTGGAAGAAAGTGTGGCAGATTCTTTCCCTTACCATATGGAGCTGCCAGCCCCAGATGTGTGGTCAGCCTTTCCCATGAATGAATTCAGGCAAGTCTGAGTTTATCTGAAAGGCTACCTGAATGTAACTAACTATAGCAAACACCATGGACAGCTTGTTACAGCTTAGCAAAAGTATGAATCAATACTAAAACCATGTTGATTCTGCCAATATTTTATCTTTGGAAACAAACAGAAGTAAAGAAAAAAGCAGACAATGTCACACCATACTATTTCAGGGATTTTTGAAGCTAAACATTTCATTCTTGCTTTAAAAAGTTGCGTGTTATATGAACGTAAAGGAGAAGTGAACTAAAGCATTTTACTTCCAAAACACGTTCTTCTTAATTTTCCTTTGTGGACACCTTAAAAGATTTAGGTTCCTTGAAATTTGTGCAAGGCCAAATTTCCAAAGTTTACTGAAGCAGAACCACTTTTGAGCCAGCACATGCGGTGACCCCACTCATGGTTGGCTTGCGTATACTGGCCAGGGGGATTCTCAAATGAGTTCAAATGAGATAAAGGAAGGAGCTTCAATATTTCTACATCTACAGCCTTTTGCTATTCCTTCAGCCCACTGAGTATCCCACCTGGGCAGTACTCACAAGGTGAGAACAACCAGCAGTGGTAGGGGGAAGACTTTGTCTGGACTTTGCTCCTGCACCTCAACAGTAATTGTCGGTTCTGGTATGCAACCCATACATTTTCATGGTACAAATATAGTCAGGGGGATTTCGGTGCCTTCTATTCAGTTAAACCGAGAGAAAGTGATGAAGATCATAGTCAAGATCATGGTGGGGAAGATGTTTCGGTTAATCAGTGATGACTTAATTGCTTGTGAAAGACATTACAAAAGCCAGTGTGCAGGCCACCGGACCAGTTCATATTAAAGAAGAAAGAGCACTGCTGTTGCGCTGACAGTGACTGGCTTCCCAAACTTATGGCTGGCAAGTGGTGGTCTCACCATCCCTTGGTGTATTTAAGAACACACAGAACCTCATTTAAAAGAATTTAAAGCAACTCCAAGAAGAGCTATGAGCTTCATACATAAATTGCTGCCTGAATCTGGCTTTCATTATGCAAGCGGTGAGACCAGCTGATCAGGGTGACCCTTTCTGGCCATGGATCTGTTAATCTTATTCCCTAACTACCATCTTTTTGGATCTCTTTATTCTTAGCAACCATTGACCAGGCACAGTCCAGATCCATCTCCTGGGAAGTGCCACTAGCCATAGCATTACCAACAGCTTCTATTCCCATGGCACTGTGAGAACCTGGAAGAAGACATCTCCCGAGAGCATTCCAGGATGACGTGACCAGTGTCAGGAATAACTGTCAGATGACTGCAGAAAGCCTGACTCCTTCTATATGAGTTCTTAAAATAGAAAAATGAGCAAAAAAGAAATCAGTGAAATATGGGCTCCTTTCTCCGCAACATTTCACAAGAAAAGTATTGCCATCACATTAATTTAGAGTCTCAACAGTCCAATTTGAAAACCAATAGCATTGCTTCTGAAAATTCTGCTTTATGGATTTCCATAAGATATGTAATGGAAAAATCTAGCCCTACTATACAGTCAGAACAGTTTCAGGTAGAAAGAGCCAGGGCTGAATAATGAAATATAAAAGGGATAATAGTAGGTTTGAAAGTTTTGGAGTGCTCAGTCTGTTATGCACCACCACAATTTAGGGCCACCACAGCTCACTACTCTGGCCAGTTGGTGGAGGGAAAGCTCACCCTCTCCACCTGAACTGGCCAGTTGAAGGAACACTTCATGTCTACACATCAGCTAGGGCTCAAAGGAAGTGGGCTATTATATCCTCACAAACACCATGAATACTTACTCTTCTCAGCATGAAACTAATTGCAAAAAGAGTGATGCACCAGGCCACCAGCCACCCAACTTTATTTTTAAGGATGACAGGATACGCTACATATGCTCTCCATGTACTGCAAGCAGGCAAAACTGTAGGTAAGCAATAGTCTCCAGTGTCCATTTCCTTGTGTCATTTCTTCACGTTCTTAGCCCAGGGCCTTCTTTCTTCTGCCATCTCCTGTCCTTAGCATTCACTTGTTATTGGCTCCTAGCTGCCATGTGGAACCGATTTCCTTTTTTCATTCAGGGGATCTGCCAAGTCCACCACAGCATTGACCCTTCTTTGTCTTTTCTTGTGGTTCTGACCGTCTCTTGCTCCATCTTCCTGCTTGTTCTTTTGTGCAGTTTCAAAGTACCTTACTCTGGTCTATATTGCTCTTGTGAATACAAGTGACAATTTTATTGAAGATTCAGCTTTTCTTCCTTGTTCCCTGTCTGCCAAATATTGAACCAAGTTATTTTGGAGACTACTGTTCAAATCCAGGCAACGAAAATGCATATGCTTACTCCTGTTTTAACCACACAGACTGTATAGGATGCAGTCCAAACTTGATTTGAGTTGGCCCAGCAGCTTCCTGTACACAATAACATTAGCATTTCCCTGCATAAACTGAGTCTTAGAAAATTCATTGAAGAATGTCTTACTCTGCAAAAATACCCCCAACATTTTTATAGGAGAGATACATGTTCCCACCTCAAATTCAGATTTCTTTTCGTACATATCTTGCCTGGGCATATTTTCAAATTTCTACAAAGGAGTTTATTTCATACTCTTTCAAAGACTGAACTGAAAGGTGTTTTCTATTCTAGTGGTTGTTGTTTTCATTTTAAACACTTTATTGGCATATTTGCATATTTCTTTCCATATGCAAATTCTGCATCTATGACCAGGTCATGATCCAATTCCTCTTTGTAGAGCCAAAGTGACTCCTTGTATTGTAGTTATGTAACCCCTGATTTACATCTGTTTAATTGAGATGATACGTTTTAAGTCTGGTCTGCACAGCTGTAGTGACTGTACATTTTCTTGGTTAGCACAAGATTGTGCACTGATATAAATCGCACCTTAAATCTTCCTTCCTGAAAACCACGTTTTGGTCACCAGTACTCAATCCATGGAGACAACCAGGATAATTTTCAGGATATGTCTGATGAAAGTGCTCAAGCACAGAACTCTATTAGCTGTCTTTAACATTGGGGGTTTTTTTTGAAAACAGTATTTACTTGGATACTTCTGGCTATGGTGTCAGTCCACCTAGCAGAAGTTTTGCTGAAGACAGGTCTCACCAGATCCATCAGTCCACCCTATTTTTTTGGAACTACGGTGTTGCTGTGGACAAGATGAAGGACAAGAGAAAAAAAAAAGGTAAGAGAATGAAAAATTAACTGAACTAAGTGGCAAACATGGAAACTCACAAATTAGCTGGTCCAAAGATTTTATTTCTATTAAGTGCTTGTTTTCATAGTCCTCCTATAGCCCATTTCTCAGCCTGTGCAAGTACAAATGTGGTACTGCTGTTCACTCTAGCTGCACTCATGAAAGCTTTAGCCCTCAACAATGACAATTCCCATCCTTTAATAAAATTTAAATTTAACCTTTATGATGGTATAAATCAGTGGCAGCACCAAACATTGTTGAGGATACACAAGGCTTTTGTTTTTTGAATTAAATTAACAGTATGCATTTATCAACACCAACTTCTGTTGTTTAATGAAGGGCAATATCACTTGCTGAAAGCAAGATGGTCTCTGAGCCATTTCAGAGGGTGTGCGTGCGTGCATGCAAGGCCTGATAAATACAATATTTCCTTTAAGAGAACCTGTTTTCAGTTGCTTATAGCTTTGCCATACTATCACTAAAATTTTCCAGTCTGATAATTCATTTAAGGCAGGGGTTGCTTAGGCTTTTTGTTTTGGTTTTGGTTATTGTGGGGTTTTTTTCTCTTTTCTTTTTTGGTGAAAACCAGTTGAGAACAAAGTTTAGAACTTCTGAACAAGAATAAAAGAGAACAGGAAGGATATTTTCCTTTGCTGTCTTAAAATAATATTGGCAAGCCTTTTGCTTTGCTTAGTTTCATTAGAAACCACGAGCATACTAGAATTTAGTGCAGGTGTGATCTTTGGGGTCACAGCTCTGCCTTTTCCTGCCGCTGTGAAAATCCACCGAATTATAAGGCTCAATTTAGTGGATTTTTCTGGCTGTGAGCGTTGATACTTTTGAAGGTGGCAGCTTCAGTCTCAGAAGATTGCACAGCCTCTGAGATGTGTGATCCCTCTTACATGTAACTAGCGTGGGGCGCAGGCCGTGGCCCCGCGGGACGCCACGTGCTGCCGCCTGCAGTGGTGAAAGCGGAGCTGGACCTTCTCTTCAATTACTGCTGAAGGGTTGTGTAGCACTTGACTGGGTAAACAGAAAGGCTGTATGAGGACAGCGAGGATGACATGCAGCCAAGATGAAGGGGATTAAAACCACCCAAAATATGAAGCACTGATGGGGCAGGGATTGGGAGAAAGAAAGGCGGAGGCAAGAGTTTGGGAGGAGGATCCAGCAAAGCAACAGAATGGAGGAGAAAGAATGAAGAGGCGAGGCAGGGTCTGAACTTGGGAGAAGGAGATAAGACAGGACTGAATGGTACAATAGGAAAAAGAGACCAAAAAACCAGGTTGGAGGAGTAGAGCTGAAGAGCTCAGGCTTATAGATGGAAGAACAGAAGGATCTAGTTGGGATTTCCAGGGAAAAACAATGATGCTTTGGAAACTTCCATTACAACTCTCTGAGCATCTTCAGACACTCAAAAATCTGGTTATGTTACTACAGTGATAAAGCCCAACTGGTGAGGAACAATATACGGCAGCTAAATAGAGCAGTAAAAAAGGTTTGAAACTACACTTTGTCCAGCAAAGAGAAATGAATGGTGTCTGCTGAGGTACTGAAGAAGGCAGGAGGTTTAGACAGTGATCAGTCAATTAAAGACTGTGTCATAAAAAGTCTGCAAAAATGGACCTTGCACAAGCTCTGGCAGTTAACTTCTGAGTGCATAACTCTGCACTTGATGATGTTCCTGGAAAGTCATAGTTTTCTCTGTAACAAGTGATCTTTTAAGGTAAGAGTTTTGAAGCACTTGGCAGCAGTCGCTTTCCATTGACTCTAAGTGAGCCCAATACCGAGCTGTTCCAAAAGTCTCATCCTTATTTTACGTAAAAGTTTTCCTAAGGGTGGAAAGGTTTCTTCAGGTATGGAAAAGCAGTAGTGCCAACCAGACCACAATGAGGGAGGAAACAAAACAGAAAAAAAAAGAAAACCTGCTACTTTTTTCCCTAAAAAATGCCATACAGGGCTATTTGGGACCCTCAGAGTATTTTAAACCCATTTCACACTGCACTTGAACTTGTCCCCTTTAAGAAATAGCTGATAATATTGTTTTCTTTCTGCCTTTTTCCTCTCAGTTGATGGATATAGACAAGAAAGTCTTTATCAGTAAATAATAAAGCAATTATTTTTAACGATTTCAATTTCTCAGTTGAAATAAATAATGAAACAATTATTTTTTCCTTAAGATCTCTGCAGAAAATCAGCACACCCTGTCTATGAAACATGATATGTGTAGCTCATAGGCTTTTACTTCCAGTCATAACAAAAAGACCTTGCTTCACTCTCTACTATTGCTACCATTTGCAGAGGTGGTAAATGCTTTATCTCCAGGAACAGATAAGCTCATGTCAGCCTACCAAGTCAGATTAATTACTATTCAGCTGTCCTGTTTTGGATGGCACAGCTTTTGTTTAATCCTTAAATTCTTCCCAGAATTAAAATACTTCCTACCTCCTTCCTTTGTACTGGACAGGTACTGTCTGCAAGCTGCCAGACTGATAAAAGAGAGCACCGTGCAATGGACCTGCTCAGCAGAGCTCATTATGCAGCGCAGCACATTTCAAACATACCATCGGTCATGTTAAAAGTGCCGGTTTTGGAGGGTTGGGGTAAATGTGAGCATGCTATTAATTCAGCTGACTTGATATTGCTGAATTAAACAATAAAAGCAAAGAATCTCTTCGAGCTATTGATTTCTGCAATGCATTGTATGCATTTACGTAAATCTAGTTAAAACACTGTGCATAACCCAATTACGAGCTGTTCCCTTATAGCAAGTTTTATATTTATCTAAGCCAGGCTGCTCCAGCTGTGAGACATAACCCTGGGTTTGCAAATAGCTATTGTGTAACAGCTGAAGTGGTCAGATAAATACACTAATGATTTTGTCCTTCTGCTACTGAATCCTGTACTTGTGGATCAGGACCATATTTTGCTGTATCAGGTTACCGAGTTTTACTTCATTGACACATTTCTGCTATCAGATTGCTCAGGACATAAGTTAAAGGTACAAATTAAAAGGCAAGCAGCTGAGAGGCTGAGGGACGACAGAAAACCCGCACTTTGTATGCTGCTAGTAAGTGGAGAGGCAGGCCTGAAGAGGTAGTATCACCACTCTGAATTACTCCTCAGGGGAGGCACTCTCCCTCCATTGGGAATACAGCGGCGTTGGCAATACAGGGGACTGGCCTTCAGATGCAAGGGTCTAATGCTAGGTGCTCTGAATAACCTTACTCCAGCCATGAGGATGAATAGAGTATCAGTATTTAGATTTTGATGGTGATCGTACCAATGTTCATCAGAATTCCCCTCACATCCTGCAAATGCAGCTCCATCACATGAGTAATAGTTGCAGAAGATGCAGCAGGGACCAGCTCTTGCCATTTTCAACCAATACTACACCTAAATCTTCCTGCAGCAGAGCTACACCGTGTTTGTGACAGTAATAGCCTACGTATAATCTTTTCTAACATTGGATGAAATATAAGATTCAGGGGGAGAAAACAGCAGACTCAACTTTTCTTTCCAGGAGTAGAGCCATCCCTAAACCTCCTTGTCCCCCCCAGGAGCACTGTGAAGAAATGACCTCATTCAAGGCTCAAATCTATGCTCTCCACAGTTTATGAAGAAGAGCTAACGCAGAAGAACCCTTCCTAAGGCTGCGAAAAGGGAGAAGGAGAATAAACCCAGCTGAACCATATAAGAGAAGGAGTAGTGGAGTAGGAAAGCCCAGTTAGGCATATGCAGAGGCAGAGAAAGGAGAAGAGGGAAAGGAGAAGACAGGGAGGCAAAGCACTGGTGAGGGTGATACAGAGCCAAGGGGACTGTGAGCAGAGCATGGGTGGGACAGCACAGAGCGACAGTGGGAAGAAAGGACGCAAGAATTCCTCCAGTGAGTCACTCACCATTTCATCCCTCTAAGGCAGGAATTGATGCTGTTGGGGGCAAAGCCCAGCCAAGTCCTCACCTATGACTCTCAATAAGTTACTTTTCCTTTCCTTTCCCTGCTTCCTTGATGTCAGAGGCTCATAGGGACAGCTTAGCTGGCCAGTAGCTTAGTATCTATTCCTACTCAAGTAGCACTTTCCCAAGCAACGCTTCAGCTCCCGGCACAGTTACTGCAGATGCAAAGCTGCTGGGTGCAGAGCAGCCTGACGAGTAGCAGTCTCTCCTCATGCGACCTTTAAGTGTAGGCTTAGTACAGTGCTACAAGCATTCCCTGGGGCAAGTGGGATTGACGTGGCACCTGAGCACATGTACTACCCAGCTCCGGGATTTCAAACTACATGCCATTTCCTTCCAGTTGGAGACAAGTTTATGAGCTTGAGCAGGCAATAAAAGCTTCTCTCCATGCTAATGAAATGTCCAAGTCCTAACAGATTAGTAGTTTTCATATCAGATTAAATCTGCATTTTTGCTGATAAAGACACAAAAGTCACTCCTAATAGGCTTTCAGATTTTGTTAGCAAAAATGCATCTCAATACTGCACAGCGCCTATGGGATACGAACAGGACAGAAAAGGCACTAACACATTATGACGGACTGCTCAAATAATCTGCTTTCCTCTGACTGGCCAGAACACAGTCAGGCAACATGCAGAAGGCTACTGCTGATGTAGAGAAACCCTGTGGACACTTTCCTAGAAGCCCATGCACAGCCAGCCCAGCTCTGGTCTCTGCAGCGGTCCCCAGAGCTGTTCTGTAACCATGGTCAGATATGGGGCCCCTGGAGCCAGGGGAAATTCTCCCACTCACTTCAAAGAGTTCAGGCCCTTTTGGTACTAGAAACTACTCCACATCTCTGTGGAGCCTCTGTCTCTTTGTGAAGCCTCTAAATGAACAGAGATCACAAACTCAGTATCTCACCAGTAACTTTCCACCCTAAAGAACTGCAAGCATTATTTTGGGATACAACACCAACCAGGCAATTCCTCCAGAAAGCTGCTTAAGCCATGTCTCTGTTGCTAAAGGAAACAGTCTCAGACACCAAGAGCAAGTGGAACCAGCCGGCTCACATCTATGCTGTTTAGAGCTTACCCTTTCTGTCCCAAATTTGTCTAGAAATGAGTTGGAGACGTCCACAACAGAGTTGGGGAGTGAGTTATCAGCTAAGCAATGTGGACAATAGAGGTCCAGCGCTTAAGATGTCTTTCATTTAGCAGCATAGATATTCCCTAGAAGCCTGGCAAAGGGTGGGACATTGCTGTGCGGTTGGACTACTCTGAAAACACAGAGCAAGCCTGCGATGCTGGAGAGCAAAGCCTATGCACAGGGTGGTGGCATAGCGTAGAAAAAAAATCCACTTGCAGGCGTGAATTCCTGGCTGTGGATCCTCTGCCTGCGGGGTTCCATAGGTGCCCACACGCTGAATCTCAGAGCCTGGATCCCCCTTCTCAGGCACCTCACCATTCCCGTGCCACAGTGCTTTGTCGTATGTTCCATTGTGCTTTGCAAGCATGTTGAAGCCCCTCCACTTGCCAACCCTTTTGGTCACTCTTCTGTGGAAGTGGTTTAACATACAGGACAAAATTGACTCAGCCAAAGGGTACTTTGCTGACTTTTTGTACACATGGATGATTTTTTTTTATTATTCTTTACCTTTTGGAAACTTTTCCATTTGTTATTTTGGACCTTAATAGAGTGATGCCATTTTCCGTTTCAATCAGTGCTCCAGCTTGCTCCCCCACTTCCATTTCTGACTGAGTCTAAGGTAACTTTTAGAAAGGAAGGAAAAGAGATAGATGAATTATGGCACTTGAAGTCAGAGAAAAAATTCTGAAAGGAAAATGTAATTAAGAAATAAATTGAAAAACGGAAGCACCTGTGATAGAGTGGCCAGGAATGATTATCTTAGGGGGGAAACCATCACAGGCAGCTTAATTCCATTTCATTCTGTTGCTCTCGGGATTTGGACTGTTTGCTCATTTATTTGGACAAAATGTAAACCTCTTCTACTTGCATTGTTAGATGTAATGAGTATTATTTTGCATTTAATTAAAATACTGACACATTCCCACTGGTGGAAAAGTTTCCATTGCTTTTCAGAAAGCACTAGGTCATTTGATTTATAGGACATAGTTATTAACTGTTCAGCAAATACCTGGAATGGAAATAGTTCTACCTGTTGGGAAAAGCACTACCGTTCCTGTAAAACCAAAGGTTTTAAAGAGATTGAAACGTCTGGAAGGGAAAATACGCAGGAGGGTGGCTGTAAAAATTGTAAAGTGACATTTTGAGTGTTTCATCAATGACTGATACAAATATAATTTTACATGGAAATGTAAGCACACTGGGACAGAAAGCGCTGCTGGACCTTTTTAAAGTTTGGATTCAGTGGCTGGTTACCCAGGTTGAAGTGGGATGAGTTGCAATAAAAGTACTGACATCTGAAAAACAACTTTGAGGGACTGAGACAAAGCTTCCCGCAGTCTGAATTTGCATGGTATAAAAGAGAGCCTTTTCTTAAGTGAGTTTGCCAATTTT
This sequence comes from Fulmarus glacialis, assembly GCF_000690835.1. NCBI lineage: Eukaryota > Metazoa > Chordata > Aves > Procellariiformes > Procellariidae > Fulmarus > Fulmarus glacialis. Next base: position 63,274 of record NW_009186517.1, read on the forward strand.
CCAGGGCATTTAAAGTTGCTTCATTGCTATGGGAGAGGGTGAGCACAGCAGGAGACAAATCCAAAATTGACCCGAAGTCCAAAATTACGAGTCAGAAAAGTTCTGCTCAACAGCAACCCTGTGTTGTCAACCTCCTCCAGCTACCTCCTGACATTTCTTCTTCTGCCTAACACCAAAACTACTCTTCCCAATACTGGACGTCTCATTCCTACCAAAGACTGGCTAAGCATCTAGAAATCAGGTGGGGCAGTGACTCTCTCTGGAAATGCCTGCTCTGTTCAGAGCTACACCTAATGAACGTACAGGATAAGGTCCTTACAGGATGAGGTCTATCTTCTTTGGCCATTTTTAAAAAATACAGCAACTCCATTTTTCAGGACTGTTTTTGTCTGGAACAAGACAGGAACTGGAGAGCTGCCATAGCTATCTCTATGCTACAAAGGAGGGAACTGGTCCCTTCATCTCTTGATGGTCTTGATCATCACTATATGATGGCACCATCCAGGAGGTACCTTGATATGACGGGAACAGACTCTATCCTGGGATACTAAATGAGTATTAGAGCTTGTCCCTAGCCCCTCACACTTGCAGGTCCCTCTCACAGCACCTGGAAGTGAGGCCCCGTAGAAGATCTTGTTTAGTAACACAGAAATACATCTCTCGGATGGGTCTGGAGCCATCCCATCACCACAGAGCATTAAACCCTGTCACTATTTTTTCCAAAGTTGCAGGAAACTTCTGACCTCTTTTCTTTTAAATTGCCAGACACACAGGGAATCTTTGGGAGCACTGAACATTATGGAGTAAGAAACGCTGCCTGAATGTGTCAATATTCCTACTTCTTACACAAGCTAGCTCTTTTTTTTTTTTTCTTTCCCAAACCTCTGAAGATAGAGGGATGTGTCATGTCTAATAGTTGTAACTCAGATGATTTCAACATGCCTTAATTGAAATGCTGAGGAAAAACAAATCACTTCTGAACAGATCAGGAATACAACAGGTGCTATAAGCAATCTCAATTCACAACTTCTTAACTGCGCTTTTAGTATGCTGTTCACTTCTGTGCTATTACATATTTATCAATAAAACTTTAACAGCTGAAAAAAGATTGAAGTTGCATAATCCCACCAGAGCATCACAAGGGAAGCCAGAGAAATGGATGAGGTGACATTAATCTAGTTACTAGCTTTGTTAAAACTAAAGTACTTGTTAAAAGTAGAGATGAAAATTTTTAAATTGCTGCAGTTAATTGTCACCAGAACTCTGAGACTTTGAGACTGCTACAACCTGCATAAAGAATAACTGAGCTGAATTTATAGCATTTATGTCATCTTCAGCCTCCCTGAAAAACATGCACAGAATCTAGTTAGCAATATATCAGACCTGTGAGGAATCCAGAACTGGTCTAGACAGCAAGGTTTCAAGTACCGGTGTCTCTGCCCCCAGAGCTGGGCAGATTATTATGGATTTGGAATTTTTTCACACAGCAACTCTGGGAACTACAGCAGTTGAAAGTTTTGTGAAAGACTCTTTTTATACTAGAAAATTACGTTCTAGCAGATTGGAACCATATTGTGAGGATAGGGAGGTTCTGAGGAAAAAACACAACAACAAACCAACACACAAAAGTGTTTTCAAAACAAGTATTTCAATATTGTTGCAACCAAACAGAATCACAGGCTCACAGAATGGACGAGGGAAGGGATCCCTGAAGATCGTCTAGTCCCACACCCATGCTCAAACAGGGCGTCCTAGAGCAGGTTGCTCAGGGCTGCTCATCTACCAAGCCCACCTGCATTTTACAAAAGTTCTCAGACACTTGTGAAATAAACATTGATGGTCAGGACCATGGATTTGTTAAGGTTAGAATATGAAGTTTCTTGAAACAAGCTCAACGTATTTAGGAATGTATTGACTGATACCAACAGCTATAGCTGATTGAGGAAGTGGAGAAATCCTGGGTAATTTGAAGAATTTGTTTCCCAAATATTTGGCTCAGTGGAATCATGGGAAGACTGTAGTCTTTCAAGGACTGCACGAAGTACGTGCAGAGTGGACACATTTATGAATGTTTGTTTTTAATACAGTAGCATGGATCAGTACTGAGCTCTTACTATGGTTCTGTGCACCTCAGCCTCTGGGGGTCTGCAGAGCAGTCCAAGGCCACTGCTCTGAAGGAAAGACACAAATGATTTCTTCAAATGACCACTTGATGTCACTTGACACCATGCTAATAAACTTGACGAAGCCCACTTCTGGGCAATAAACAAAGGTTCTTAGAATAAGGTGTCTGAAAATGAGAAAGCAAGATGCTAAAAAAATACTGTAAAAAGTTCATGTTTATTTGTTATGTGTTTGTCTACTATTCTTGTAAACCAGTGTTGACAACTGCTAAATTACTTATAAATACACATTCTCACTTGTCCAGAGAAGTATTGGTACCCGCTTTCTCTTCCAGAGAGAGTCTAGAATTAATCACTAAGACTAAGACTTATTAAGTTAGGATGTGTTCCTCACTTTTTGGGTGCCCAGTTTTGAAGAGACATCAAAGAGACACAGATGGTTCTAGATTACCCTTCCAAAAATAAGATTCCATTAACAATCCAGTGTCACTAGTTACTTTGAAAGTTTTGGTTAAGCCTCAGATTTTCTCTCTCCTACAGCTTCATTCCTTACTGACATAGTGAATTTCACATTTCCCATGCATAAGAAATACCAGCTCTGAAAACTAAGGCAAGATGCCATATTTCCTAATCTATCCAGTCCAAAGTAAAGTGAGTTATTGTTCCCTGACAGCATTTTTCATACATCAGCATGACCTGAATTCTAATAAATCCACATGATCACAGCCTTACAGTCTCTCCTCTCCCACTTTCCATTTATGTACTGCTGGGACATTGATTTATTTGTGACAGAAACCTTTATCCTGAGACTTGTATATGTTGGTTTTATCCTCTGGTATTCACCAGCCAGGTGGTCTTGCCAGGAAATAGATCTGACTGTCTGTAAAATAAATGTTAACCCAGGACATTTTCAATCCCAGAGCTGGTTGAAATATTTTAGCCAGAAGAGATTTTCCTTGCAGTTTCATTGAAAGTGAAATGCTTCTCTGGATACTGTTTTCAAACTATTATTAGACAGAAGAAAGTAAATGACTTATTGAGGTTTTCCCATTTTGTTTTGAAAATGTCACAAGAGATTTGTTCTTACTTTAATCAAAGCAAAATGAATGAGTTGTATTGAACTATATTTATAAAAGATTTTATATTGGTTTTGATGTCTTTTTAGCATTTGAGTGGTTCCAAATTTAAGCAGTTTGGAACCTCTATTATTGAAAATTTTGAAGAATAGAATAGATTCTACTTCTTGTTTGCCTTTCAGCGTTGGCATTTATCACAGAAAGAAAATAGCCAGCCTGGTGATATAAATGTTAGGCACTTACTCTCATTTATGAAATGTTTTACTTGAAGACTATACAATCTCACCCGGCTAACAAGCTTTTCCTTGGCAAGGTAGTCTAAATCGATACCAATAGGCCACTTGCACTCCTCGTTTGGTGTAAGTCAACCGAAGGCTGCAGAAACCCAATCCTTACGCTCAAGGACTGTCTAAAACCCCTGCAGGTATCTCACTTATGATTTGTTGTGCCTTATCAGCTATCACTCTTCCTGCCCTGACCCTCAATTCTTGGCTAGCACTGGAAGGAGCCGTGGCAGATCCTTCTGTGAGGACTCCTTCAAGAAATGTGGGAGAGATGTGGAACATTTCCAAAAACCTTCAAGGATGATGAAGGGATGCATTTAATCTCAGCAACTCTCTGTAACAAATTTACCTCTCCTCAGTAGCTGAGCTCCTGCTTGCTTTAGTGCATGTCAAGCCAAAAATACCTGTCCTGGTTTCAGCTGGGATAGA
>NW_009186518.1:0-2828 GCF_000690835.1 Fulmarus glacialis
CCCCCCCAAAAAAAAAAACCCAAGGATTTTTACTATTTGTTATGAGAACAAACTTACAGTGTTATGTTCAACATGAGAAATTCCTAAAGCCCAAACCAAGATACAGTTAAAAGTAACAAACACAGACACTGGCAAATCTTAAGTCATTGATTTATCTATGTATTAAAAACCACATAGACAGATTTCAGTCTAAGGGTTAAAATTAGAAAAGGGAAAAAAATCCCTAAGGAGAAAAACAGGCACATAGGTTGTTTTTAATACTATGCTACTGGTTTAATTTGCTCATCTTCAAATGTGGCCATCCTCTGTTGGGTAGCTGCCCTCATTCTTTCCTCCAGGCCCCTGTTGCTAGGGTTGCAGCTGCACGGCCCATTCCTGTTGAAGCCCATGTCTTTGGTGGGAGGCACAAAGGGTTTCATTATCCACTCCTGCAGGCAGGCACAGCACTGCCAGAATAGAGCATTCCCCCTTCTCCCCCCACCAGAAAGTAGGCAGGCAAGCCCTGCCGCTCTGCTCCGTTGTGACCATTTACAAATGAAGAGCTGCAGAAGGTGCAGAAGGCATCCAGTGCCTCCACCAAGCTGCCCGCCACCACCACAGGAAGGGTCCCCTCCAGGGAAGGGTCATCAGAAGCTGCTCATTTATGATCCAGTCATCTCTACTCACCACATGATGGGAAGGTCACACTGCAGTTCGACTTGACAACTAGTGAGATGGGATTTGTGTTTTTTAAAACCAGTAAGAACAGTCTCCTAATATTTCTAATCTTCCAGAAAGAGTTGTGTTTAGAAGTCCTGGCCTTCTCTGGGACATTCGGATTGAAGACACAAAAGAGAAAAGGACACAACGACCAAATCGGCACACCATGCTGTGGTCTAAAGCTCTGTTCATTCACAATGAACTACCTTCCCAGAGCTTAATTTAAGTCTTGGCATTAACAGCTGGATTCATTCTATGAACACGTTTATACGGTTGTGTCACTTGTGCAGGGGAGAGCGATATGGGCAGTGTTTCCGTTCAGAAAATTTAGAAAAATAAATAAATTTTTTAAAAAATTTGAAATAATTAAAAACTGTTTCTTGGACTGGTTTTGGTACCATCTTGCTTGTAAATGCCAGTATATTGACAACAATTTCCTATAAAGAAGTTGTTTAGCATTTTTAGTGTCAGAGGAAAGAAAACAGACAAAAATAATTGGTTTTCACTTTGGACTCCTCTTCCTCAGGGCAAAAAATTCATTGCTGCACAGCAGAAAATGAACAGAGAAGAGAAAGAAATTAACTCTCCATGAGAACCCTGAGTATCAATACATAACAACTCATAAAACGTGTTTTTTGAGGCCATGCGCAAATAAGCAGTTTACGATGGAAACTGAGATGATTTATTTCACAGAAAGCAACCGAAGTGATCATTAGTTTTACATTAATAAGCATATGCAGAGTACACGTGGTGCAAAAGCGTTCTCTCATAGGGTGTCAGACTATTACACAGCAAGAGGTGGAAAGAAAATCACGCTTTTTCTAGACCTTAACTAAAAGTCAGACTAGTTTTTCACTTAATGTTATCAGATCAGCAGTCCTATACCTGAAGGTTTGTCTCTTTAACAACACTGGAGGAAACATTTGGGATTTGTGCCGGCACTGAGGAACTCAAGTCTCCATAGAAGGTGATAGGAATTGCAGCGTTTGCTGCTCATAAGATTACCAGAGCATCCTGGCAAGGTTATGCAGTTACCTCCCTCCCAAAGAGTCAGCGTATGACAACTTCCGGATACACTCTGAAATTAAAAGGCTGGTACCTGTCCCATGAATCTGACACACCTGTGATCTAACACTGGAAGGACCATAGACAGGACTATAATACTTTAACTCTGTGTTGATGCAGGACATATGCAGGCAGTCTAGTCTATTTCCCAGTAACATTTTGAGAAACAGGTTAGATCTTCCCTAACGTGTTTCCTCTTGGTACTTCTGCTGAGGTCTTTGAGCCCCATGTAATTATTTCTGAATGGGCACAAAGGAAGGCAGAGATGAACAAGCCTAATTTCTGCAAGGGAATGTCTTCAAAAGTTCACATTTTGAAAAAAAGCAACAGATTTACAGTTAACTGTCTCAGTTCTCTCATTTAATAACCTGGGGGGGGCAGAGGAGGGAAAAATGGTCGGGAGCTTAAATAAAGAGATCCTGAAGAATGTAACTGGTATTATTCGAGGACCATGACTCAAATACTTCTAGTGCAACAGAAAGGTAACTGTTCTTCAAATCCAGAATTTGTGATGCCTTAACCTACAATTGTAGGCTTTCTTCCATGTGAGTATCTCATAAACTTTTAAAGTAGGAATACAACAAGATCAAAAAAGGTACATATTCCATGCTTATTCCATCCATATTTAATACTATGTATTTTAATATTTGATTCGACCTGATCTTTTTCCTAGCCTGATCTCATACCTCTCTCTCCATCTCCTGTTGTACAGCTCTGTAATTGGGATGGTAGAACAATTGGTAGGAAGAACTTCAATTTCCATGTTAAAGGTATTCATTTGCTAGAGCCCAAGAAAAAAAAAACAATAAAACAACACAGGTATTTCACATTAGGCAGCAAACAAGACAGAAGTAACTAGAAGAATAAGGAGGGGCAAGAGTCAGAGGAGCGGTAGAGTAATACACAGTGATGCTGAAATAACTGCAATTCTTGAACATGCAATGTAGTGAAAAATGCTCTTTTTTTGCCAAAAGAGTGTGAATCTGCTTTTTATGTCACTAGTACATCCATTTTTGAACATCTGAAATTAACTAGTATGTGTGTATATTTTATTTTTTTATATA
>NW_009186519.1:0-437 GCF_000690835.1 Fulmarus glacialis
GGTCCCCGCGTCCCCCCGGTGTCCCCCCGTCCCCACCTGGATGGCGAAGGTGCCCAGGACGATGGAGCAGAAGATGGGGTTGGCGAAGATGCCGTCGAAGACGTTCCTCTCGCCGTGGATCTTGCGGGCGTTGATCTCGTTGAAGAGCTGCATCATGACGAAGGTGTTGAAGATGATGGTGTAGTGCTCCGAGGGCGGGGCGTGCAGGGGGGCGTTGCGCCCGCTGTCGATGTCGAAGAAGACCTCCCCTGCGGGGGGACACGTCAGCCGGGGGGGCCCTGGGTGCTCCCACCGGCGTGGGACCTCTCCCACCATCTCCCGTGGGATGGGGGACCTCTCCCAACATCTCCTGTGGGGTGTGGGACCACCTTGGGGACACAGCCACAGGCGTGGGACCTTTCCCACCGTTTTCTGTGGGATGTCGGACCTCTCCCCAC
>NW_009186519.1:518-1343 GCF_000690835.1 Fulmarus glacialis
CGTGGGATGGGGGACCTCTCCCAACATCTCCTGTGGGGTGTGCGACCACCTTGGGGACACAGCCACAGGCGTGGGACCTTTCCCACCGTTTTCTGTGGGATGTAGGACCTCTCCCAACATCTCCTGTGGGTTCCCAAGGGATGTGGGACCGCCTTGGGGAAATGGCCATGGGTGTGGGACCTCTCCCAACATCTCCTGTGGGGTGTGGGACGACCTCAGGAACACAGCCACTGGTGTGGGACCTCTCCCACCCTCTCCTGTGGGATGTAGGACCTCTCCCAACATCTCCCATGGGAAGTGGGACCATGATGGGGACACAGCCATAAGTGCGGGACCTCTCCCAACATCTGCCATGGGGTGTAGGACCTTTCCCAACATCTCCCGTGGGATGGGGGACCACCTCAGGAACACAGCCATGGGTGTGGGACCTCTCCCACCATCTCCTGTGGGATGTAGGACCTCTCCCAACATCTCCCACGGGACATGGCACCACCCTGGGGACACAGCCACGGCTGTGGGACCTCTCCCCACACCTCCAGGGTTGCCCGGGCACATCCACGCACCAACGAAGAGGAGGGTGAAGATGATGACGAGCTGGTAGGCGGCGTGGCCCAGGATGTTCTTCAGCATGGTGCGGGAGATGAGGGGCTTGTTGCGGCCGTAGGGCTTGCGCAGCAGCAGGGCCTCCGTGGGCGGCTCGGTGGCCAGCGCCAGCGAGGCAAAGGTGTCCATGATGAGGTTGACCCACAGCATCTGCACGGCCTTCAGCGGGGAGTCCTGCGGGGGCGGTGGGACACGCGGACGCCGTCCGTCTCCCCCTCCGCC
>NW_009186520.1:0-12111 GCF_000690835.1 Fulmarus glacialis
TAGCTTCAAGTGCCAAGTTCCTGGCCAAGGCTTGCACTTCAGAAGCTTCCCGAAGGCTCTGCTGTTCCCCACTGGCCATTGACTGCTGCTCCTCTGAGCTCCCTTTCCACCGCTGGTGAACCAACCATAGATACCCAGGACAATCCTAGACACCAGCCTTGTGTTTTAAGTATTGCAGTTAGATGCCTAAAGTATGCAGATAGGCAGTGTGGATCTTGCCTTTGATCTGTCCACATGCACCACCTCCTTTAGTCTTTTACTACCTGTTGTTAAATCCTTCCCTCAAAAGGGCTGTGATCCCAGCTAGGGCTTCTTGCTGCTTCCCTGCTGCAGATGCGGAAAGGATCTATGGGAAGTGCAAGCTGAAAAAAAGGCTCGAAGGAGGAGCTCTCAGTGCAGACAGTTTTCAGTGAGCAGTGCTGGACTGGCAGCGCTGGAGGACAAACCACTCTTTGCATTTGCAGTTCAGGTTTCCACGAAACGAGAGCCGGGAGCTCCTCTCCCAGCACTCACTGTGCTGTAACCTCTCCTCGGTGCTACCCCAGACCTGTCTCTCTGAGCACAGCAAGACTGCGTCCCTCCCTGAGGAATAACCTTTTTGTGAAAACAGTGAGTTCCCGTTGCCCAAAGCTTGCAGTCGCAACTGTGTGCATCTCTGAAGCACGCACTGACATTAAGCAGCGATGTCTCAGTGCAGAGCAGGGTCGCTCTTGCAGGAAATTTTCTGTCCTATGCTATAAAAGTTGGAAGTGATGCTCCAGCAAGCTCTGCAGTCTTACAGAATATGAATTGTCCTCTTTTGATCCACTTATCAGATGGCCCTTAATATTTCTGAAGACAGTTTTTGCATGTGAGGTATACTGCTCAGCTGCATAGTAGGTAAAAAAAAAAAACCACCCCCCCCCAAAAAAAAAAAACAACAAAAAACAAACAAGAAGAGCTCTGAGCACGGCTAGTTCCACCCTCCTACTCCATGGGCTGTTCTGGGGTCATCATTCTACATTTTATTATATACATTCTTTTTAAACCCACTCATCCGAATTGCCTTTAGAAGTGGGGAAAAAGGACAAAGGCAATGGTGAGCAGAAGAAAGAGGGAGGTTGTAAAGGATGGCAAGGACTTGCCCCTTCAAGCAGAGTGGAGGGCAGCGAACCCATCCCAGGGCAGGGAAATGGTGGTTTTGTGGGATGGAAATAACCTGTGAGCGGATGATACCAGCTTGGGCAGTCATCCACCCATAGTCCTGGTGGAGCCTGGTCCTACTCATAATTCAGAAATAAACACTGAACACAAAGGGAGTGAGTCCTAATGCCAGAGGACCTTAATGCTTAAAGAAGTAGGAGCTTCTCATCCAGGCTTGGAAATGTTTGTTTTAGAACCACATATACATTGTGAGGGGGCACAACTCTGTAGGTAGCCCTGCAATGTGGTCATAGCGAATGGTGGAGGAGAAGCAAGGGTAATGGTCAGGTGCTGTGCCAGTCTTCCTTTGAATCAGCTCTTGGCTGCAAACCCCAAAGGGCTCTGATGTGAGAAGACAAAGAAAAAATGTAGTCAGAGCTGCTTGGATGGTCCACTCGTTTCTGAGGCTAAATCAGCAGAAAGGAAACCGTAGGCAGCAGTGACAGGAGCACCAGCAAGTTGTTCTGAGCCCAGTGTTTAGATTTTCAAAAAGCAGCAAAGGGTGAAGCAGCAAATACAGAATTTGGAGGGACTTGAACAATTGTGCTCATATTTTCAAAGCATCCTAAAAAGGGAACATCCAGTTGAATTTCTTTAATTTCTCTGAAATCTCAAAACATTCTACAGATTTCAGAGAAATGGGAGCAAAAAACCTCTCCTGCCATTCTGTGAGTCCAACTGGAAAAGAGCTGGGACAAGAAAACAGCCCCGCGTGGCCAGTCAGACCAGAGCAGCATGCAGCAAGTAAAGTAATTGTGGATATTTCTTGTGCAAGGACCTTCATTACATCACCTTCAGGCTGAACTGAAAAGCAAGTCACCATAGCTTAGTAGGCTCACAAGAAAAGATTTTCTTAGGAGAAAATTTTGAGAGGTTAAGAGAGTTTGCAGCAGTTTTAGTTAAGGATCTGAGTTCAGTGTTCAGTGCTGAATTTATCCGTGTTGCTGCCCTGGGCTGACGCTGGGTTTCAGTAGGAAACGAGCTGAAGTCTTGGTATGGAGACATATCGCAGTACGTGCTCCATTGCGGTTGTGTTGAGCTGTTGATATCTCCTTGAATTATACTAAGTGGAATCACATAGTTCACAGTTTCATCCCAGCAAGTTATGGTTAAGTGTAGTACCGTGGAGCAACACATTCCCTGCCTCCCTGAGTATCTGTATTGCCCTCCCTCATGTGTCACCCATGGTTGTTTGCAAGCCAGAATATCTGGGTTTGAACGGCCAGTTCATTGCAGTCCTGAGATTTGGAAGTCCTGTTTGCATATCAAGATCTGAGGTTGGTAGAGGAAAAAAAATCACCTTCTCTCAGTACAGGGTCCCTGAGGATCACTGCGGAGCTTCATGAGGCCCTTGCCATCACTGCCCTGTAGCAATCCACAAATCAGAGCTTCTCCCACTGCCTGCTTTAATGGTCCTGCTTCCTCTCTCACACGGAGACTCTGACAGCAGGGACCCTCCTCAATAGGGACTGAAGTGACATTCAACCACATACAAAGAAGCCAAATTTTACCAGGACAGTTAGCTGTGGGAAGAACTAACCAAGCAGTTTACCCTTACTCGGAAGCAAATAACTGTTTTTTCTGAAAGATTCAGACCAGGAGAGGCAGAAGGGCTGAGGCTGGTGAAGAAAATACAGTGTGGAAACCTGTAGAAATTATAATAAGAGGGGGTCTTGTGGGATGATCCCAACAGTCACTCAGAGATCTGGGATTATTTCTCCAGCCTCTGCTTGAGTTCTGATTTTAATTCCCTTAAATACCACTGGCTTCGATACTCACTCTTCCTCATGTTTAAAAATTACTGCCCTGAAGACTGAATCTGAGAGATGCTCACATTAACATTAATGCTGCCTTGGACTCCTAGCCTGCTAATCCAAAAAAACCTGCAATAAACCACTCGCTTGATCCAAATGGTCGATGATATGCACTGAGAAAACTGCAGTGAGACATCCCAGGGTGAACAAGTGCCCAGAGGCGTGTTAATGGTAGGAGGAGAAACCCGCGTTACACCGATGTTTGGATTTGGGCAGTGCCTGAGGCTGTTACAGAGAGATGGGGTATTGAAGACCTGAAGACTGCCAGGATCTTACCTACCCCCGAAACATAGCTTCAAGGTCCAGAGCAAACCCTCAGTGGTCCACAAACTGTTCGTCATCCTAGTATGAAAGCTACAGAGGTGATACTAATCCAAATCCAAATGTCAGAATTCAGATTGCTGCTAAAATTTAGCTATAGTTAAGAAAATTACCAAAAAAATCCAATTCAAAAATTTGGGAATGCTCATTGCTGAGCAGGAGCCAAGAAAACTTGTTTACAGCTTGCTCTTCATTTAGAACAATTAATCACTAAGCCTTGGCTGCACTTCCCACAAGCCACCCGAAAGGACGCCCGTCGGGTTGTGTTAAGACAAAGTGCCGTGATAGAGTCAGCTACTGCCTGGGATACGGATGAAAACTGGCATGTTATCTCACTGCTGATGGGTGATTTACCAAAAAAAAAAAGAGAAACTATCCATTGAGGTAACAGGGACCACCTTTTTTCCCCTTAATTACTTCCTGATAGCTGGACCAAATCCACGACCAAGGAGATGTATCTGAGATGCTCCTGGAGCTCCACAGTCATGGATTCTTCTCTGGCCATGAAGGAATAAAATGCACTCAGAAGCACATTAAAGATAAAACTAATGAGAGAGGAAAAAATGTTTGGAAAAAAGGAACAATTTCTTCCACTATTCTTTGGAAGATCTACTGTCCTGATGGAGCAGCAGATAAGTGGCCTTAATAGTACATGCTGGAAAGCACCAGAAAACATGAGTTTGTGTGGGCAGACCCACCCATGAGGTGAGTCTTTGCATTTGGAAACTCTGAGCTTTCCCCAGGCCAGGAGCTGGGTGAGGGACACGGGTTCTGCAGCTTCATCTCCAACCATGGGTATCCTCCATTGCTGACCCTCACCTTCCCAGCTTGGTTGCGGACCTGCTTGGTCACTGGGGACATGCCTGGAAACCTGGTGGTGGCCATTATTTTATCTGCATGGGGAGTCTAGATGGCTGGTTTAGACTGTCAGAGGTTGTTACTCCAGTTAGAAAAGAGATAAAAATGATAGATATCCCTCATTCATCAGCGTTTTACACTGTAAAAGGAACCAGAAACTGAGTTTAAAATTTTATGTGAGAGCATCTTGATCTGAAACAGTTCTTTTTTTTAAAATGAGAAATAAAGTCAAGATGAATGTGTGCTATGTTCCCAAACCTTCCCTGAAGAAGCATGAACTTTACAGATTTATAGGCCTGCCTGGAAATATTCAGCTGCATTCACTTAAGTCATTATCACACATAAACCGGTCCAGGTACAGACTTCTAATTACCTTTAAAAATAATAAAGTGTCTAGAACGTAATTTCTTGGCATTTTCGATTGCATTTTTTCCCTATACTGCAGACACAAAGCAATCACGGTGGCTCTCAGCTGATGCCTAAGAAACACCAATGAAAACAGAGACATCAAATATTGAGAAGTCTCTTATTTATACATTATCTCTGCAAAAGAAAGGCTTTCTTCAGTTAAGCAACTGAGTTGCTGTTTTAATCTGTGTTTCCATGTGTCCTTTCCGGTTCCACCGTAAAGTCTTCAGCAAGGAGAGAGTTTTCCATTTAGGAGATCCATCAGCCTGTCTACACTGTCTTTCTGAACACACTTACAATTATTTTGCCTCCAAATGAACACATTTGCATTTTGTAATGCATTCTGATTCCAAAACACATTTCAGAAAAATTACATACCAAAGAGATATTCTAGAGTACATTTCAGTTGACTTCTCCTTAAAGTAATATTTATTAGTGATCAAAGTTTCTTCTTTCTTGAATATCATCTTCTAAAATTAACAGCAATAAGCAACAATTTGAGGCGTAGAATGTTGCTGATCAAATTGAAATTAAAAGACCAAGTCGTTTAATTACTCAAGCAAGTCACTTCAGACAGAAAGTCAGTCTGGACCACCCAAAGACAGCTGGGTTGACACCAGCTACAGACCTGCTCCTCAGGACTCTGAACTAGGCTCAGTAGCATTTGGTAACAATATTGGAGGTAAGGAACGTTTCAAAAGCTCTGGTTTTACTTTTTTGAATCTGACCTTTCTGACCATCACTGAAATGTTTTAGGTAAATGGCAAGGCTCTCTCCAGGTCCCTGTGAAGAAACCAGCATCCTTGCAGTTATGCAAGTGCATTAATTAGGGATGGCTGTCTCCAGAGGAAAAGGTCTGCAGAGGATGAAGAGGAACAAGGGGCAGAGTACTGATGCAGTAGAGGGGACATCGGTTCATCACTTACACTCCTGTGAAATGTATGACCTTTTGCTGTGGATACTGGGAAGTACAGTAGACTTGACTTTAGGAAGCATTTCTTTACAGAGAAGGTGGTCAAACACTGGAACAGGCTTCCTAGAGAGGTGGTCCATGCCCCAAGACTGCCAGTGTTTAAGAGACATTTGGAAAATGCCCTTAATAACATGCTTGAACTTTTGGTCAGCTCTGAAGTGGTCAGGCAGTTGGACTAGATGATCGTTGTAGGTCCCTTCCAGCTGAAATATTCTGTTCTGTTCTGTTCTGTTCTATTCTATTCTGTTCTGTTCTATTCTGTCTTATCCTATTCTACAGGGAATTGAACGACTTTATGGACTAAAATTTTCTTCATAAAACTTGCCTACAAGTTGGCCCTGCTGGGTCAGACGGCTCCCCTCTGGACACATGTCCTGGCTCTCAGATGGGGCGGTTGGCTTCTCAACCAAGCCAGGACACAAACTGGTTTCTACCTGCTGCATCAGACTGCACCCAGGGCCGGGCAGAGCTTGTCCGCGGAGGTTTAGCCCGAGGCAGCGTGCCCCATGTCCTTGGTGCTGTCTTTAGGACTGGCACAGCGGCAAAACATAGCACGTGTTTTGTTTTCCTTACAGGACTGCCTGGGAATAGGAGTCTCCCACCAAGATCCGCACCCAGCTGCTCCCACCCCGCTGCCTTGCCTTGTCATAGCAACAATTCCCAACATCACACACCGGCAATTCCGGGGCCATAACATTTACTGTGATTTTATCAGATTCATTTTTAAAAAAAGAAAAATGGGTAAACAAATCAGTTTTAATACAAACATGACCAAGCAGTCCAAACTGGAGAGTGCTTGCCATGCTGGGGTTTTCAGTCCAAATCCCAATGCTGGCAGAGGTAGGAAAGGCCCTTCAGAGAAATCTGTTGCCTTTCAGGTTGTTTGATGTTTCTCAGCTGCACTCTGCTTTTACAAAACAGACTTTCTCACATCAACAATCAAATTTGTCGTCTGGGAAGGGAGAGAAGCAATTCCCACTTCCCATTCTCCTAAACACTCATCTTTTTTTAAACAGGCTTATTATGTCTCCTTTCGCGATGACAAATGTGCAGAGTAAGAACAGCGCAAAGCAATTTATAGCACATTGGCTGAGCTCTTTTCTCAGATCAAGGCAGCAGTATGTTCCCCCCGCCTCCCTCCCAGAAGGGAAACCAGCTTCTGTGCTCGCTGCTGGAAAGGGCTGATGTCACACGAGGTTGCACGACACGCGTTTGTGTGTTACAAACACGATCGAGGCCAGTGGGGTTCAGTTCCCACGTCTGCAGAAGATGTGCCAGACAGCCTTGCCTCCTGCTCTGCAGGGTGATTCTCCGGGGGAAACCCCAGAATACAGCAGCTCTTGCCACACCAGCAGGAAGGCAGAAGAGCGGCCAGTTTAGCTGGAAGGAGCCTTGCAGACCGAGGTTGTGGCCCTACGTGCTTATTGCCTGGCCCTAATGGCTATGAAATCTGCACACACCTGCAATTTCTGAGTTTTCATACTGGCTTGCTCATATATTTTCAGTCCACATGCAGTCAGTTGTACACAAGCTCTAGGCCAGTGAAGCATATGGACGCTTAGGTGGCACTATCAGGTTTTTTACGTGCTTTTTTTTTTTTGTATCTAAGTTCTATTCATGTTTACAAATAGCATACAACATAGAAAGGGTACATACTGCTTACACTCTTCTAACCTACCTGGTGAATGAGAGAGAGTCATATCATTGCAGGAGGAGACTGCCTGAGACCATCTCCCCAAGGCACATGAAATAGCCCACGTACACCTGTGGCAATCCCTTTAATAAGTGCAGTTGGTCCTCACAAAGTATTTTGGAGAGGTCGGATAAATATCACAAAGTGAGATCACTCTACACGTTTCACTCGACTTGTCCTCGCGTCCCACTGCTTGCTTCAGGGCTGTAATTTCTTGTCCAGAACTGCTCATAGTAGCAGCTATCTTTTGACAGAAAAGGATTGAAATCTTCTGTAGTAAGGAGTGTGTGGGTTTTCGCATGCTGTATCCACTTTGTTCACAGTTTGCAGGCAATTTAAAATCAGCTATTGAAGATACTGAGGCAGGCTCTGCCTATTATGTGAAAAGCTTTTACGAAAAAGCTTGGATCAAATTTGCTGGGGGGTGTTTCATAGTACTGAATATCCATAATTTTAACCAAATACATTTTAAATAATACTTTTTAAACCTGTCATATGAAGTACTGCCTCAGAATAATCCCGCCAGTTTGGAAACCCAGTGCAGCATTTAACTCGTCTCTTCTAAATTGCTCTTTTAGCACACATTCATTCCCCAAATCCTTTTTTAACAGGAGGGCTGCCTTGAAAGCCGTGGAAACTACATAAACCTCAGAACAGGATATAGAGTCATGCCCATTACTGCTTCCATACAACATTGCCCAACTGGTGTGTGAGCTCTTCATGGCGGGAATGCTACGCTGTTTAGAAAGCATGCCCATGTTATTGATGTTTATAAATAACATAAAACAGCCGTATGTATGCATGCCTGGTGATGTGCAGATGGGTGTTTTTCTGAACCTTGGGATTCGGAATTCAACTGTTTTCAGACAAGTGAAGAATTTGTTAAAAAGGAGCAAAATTTAATTTCAGAAAACAAGCCAAATTTCAAGTTTATAGCCAATGAAGAGGTGGAGGTTGCTTTCAACTGTGAATGTTTGCATGTGTCCAGTTGCGAGAATCAAGCCCGCTCAAAGAGAGCATGGACACATGGCCTTTCAAGAACTAGGGACACAATATATGAGTTAAGAAGGATGAAAAATGCTCATTACAGCTGAAATCAATCAAGGGATTTCATTTGTTAAACCAAGCAGACAGTGGTCATTTAGAAAACAGCTGCCCTTTAAGCTCAAATCTCTAGTTTTGGGAACACTTTCGGATTTTACCCGTTGTATCTGTGACTCTCCTGGTGTCACTGTTATATCTCTATTAGAATTTCTGTTTGCATTGCTTCTCAGTTTATTCTGTCAGGTATATCTGTGCTGCTTTTGCATGTTGAGACACTTATTCAGTCCCTCCAAAGCATTCAAATCCTGCACATCAAAGCATCCGACAGGCAAATCCAGTTACTTCCAACTAGCGTTTATATAACTAGATTTTGTAGTGGGTTCAATAAGCAGAAAACGTATAAGATATTTTCAGTGAATAAATTGAGAGGGATTTAGGTGCTTTATATTTATTTGAAACTCAATAGGCATGCCGTGTAATGCTTACTCCATGAGCTTCCCAAATGTGCCAGGAACAATGCACATGCTGAAAGCCATCATTTCAAGGTGCCGCAGGCTTTGTTCCGTTCCGAAGGCAGATTTCCCCCCATCCTCTGGATTCACTTCTATTTGCAGTGTTTAAAATCTAATACAGAAAACCCAAAACTGAACCCGCTACAGTCTCCAGGGAGCCATATGTGTGTGCTAATGGATAAGAATCTTAAAAGTCACTTAATTTTGTTTGCTGCCATCTGTTTCTCCCCAGTATCATTTTTTGGCTGAACCGGTGCGGTACAACTTGTATTGAACAAAGTTGTATCTGCATTAGAGTAGGAGACCATCTCCCGATTCCCAATCAAAATGCCGCTTGGACCATCTACTGAGGATCCTTAACAAGTGCTGGATGGCACTTCAGCAGCGCTTAATGGTAACTTTGGGAGCTCAGTTTCATCCTCACCCCGTTTCTTCTCCCACCAGCCTCATTTCACCCGCTAGCCAACATCCAGGGCTCACAGTCTCTGCTTTCCCACCTGCCATTTGCCATGGACATTCAGCCCACGCAGAAGGCTCTGCCCTGCCTCGCGTATCAACAGATTCAAACACATCTTCCCTTCCCCAAAATGCAGCTTCAGGCTGGTGCAGCTTCTTCTGCAGAAAACTTCTTCCCTGCAAACCAGCCAGGCCACATCTCAAAATGCAAATGCCACAGACAAACCTGCAGGGCATCTCTCCGATCCCCTTGTATCTGCCTGAATAAAATCCCCCCCGCAAAAGGCTTGCTCAGCCATTCAGCAGAGCCAGGCTCCTCGCTTGAATTCCCCCAGCCCCTTCTCCACCTCTTTTGGGGTGGTAGCCTCCATCCCCTCACCTCACCTGTGGACACCACGGAGGTGGCTGCCCATCGGATCCATTCGCTGACCTCCACAGCTCGTCTCATCTCAGAGATGGCTTGTCTGGGATCCCAACGTTCCCATCACACATCTGATTATGAAAGGAGCCAAATTCCTGTTGTTGTTAACCCGCCCAGATGGAAACCAGATGTGGTGAGGTGATATTTCTACCTCCAACATTAGCTTCTTCAGTTCAGTGTCCCTGTTTGCAGAATGGAGGAGTAATTTCAATTTTAAACTAATTTACCCTGGGTAGTCTTATATTTGTGGTAGCCCTTTTTCTTGCCAATTTTTCCACTGTGCCTGCAGTTAACTGAACTGCTTCCCTTATTTTTTCCATAATCGCTAATTTCCCTGGTATTTTAGACTGGATTTATGACTTTTTCTAAGCATTCAGTAATGTCATGAACCAACTGAGGATCAATTTTGTCCTCACGCATATTAAACCCAGCTGTACAGGGAGCTCATGCTCTACCAACCACTTGCTTTCTAACAAAAGTCAGAATAAGAAAATGGAAAGAAGCTTCTCTTGCTGTGTTTCCCCTAAAATCTGTGGGATCCCATGTTGTCCAAATGGGAATGGGGAGAGGTTGTAGGAAACCTGACCTGACTTCTGATGGCTGGAGGTCCTTTCCGACCCAAAGTCTTCTCCAGCTCCACAGAACTGCTGTAAATGTCACATCTCTACCAATTACACCAACTGGCACAACTGCATTGCCAAGCCTCTGGCTCACACTGAGTCCTTTCTGGTGATGAATTTTTGCCTTCTGTGCTACCCTTCACATCTGTCAGCAAATCCCAGGTCAGCCAATATTTCTCTGCTTTCCGCTATTTCATGGGAAAATTTCTATAGCAGGTTGTGGGTCATTTTTTTGAGCTGGTTTGCTGTTCCAGAAAGGAAGATTTGCAGATGGGCTCCCAACACGTGCAGATGTTCAGCAGTTGCTGTTCACAGAAAGATGCTGTCTAGCTGTTTAGTGTTTCCAGGAAACGTCTTGGCAGAGAACTGGTTTTATCTCCTTTTGCAAAGTCTCTGGGCTTTAAATACTTTTTGCCACATCCAGGTTTGTGACCCCTTTCTATTTCATGCTCTGCCTTGGCCAGCTCACAATTCTCCTTAAAAAGCTGCCTACCTCTGCTGTCTCACCCATCACCTCTTTTTATTTTAGTCATATATAAATTAGGGGTCCTGCAAGGTGTTCCTGTTGCAAGGCAGAAGGAGAGGCACAGCCATCTATCCTTGATGTCACTGTGTTTATGCACAGAGACATCCAGAGAGCTGCTTTGTTGAGCATAGGAGTGAACCAGCAACCCCAAAGAATGTCATTGCTTCAGCCAGCACTTGGTCCCAAACCTTAATCTCAAAGGCATGTGGGATTGCAGGGGACATTAAAGCTTTTTTGCTACCTGCATTGCTTCTCATCACCCACTCATGCTCCTTCCAATACCACGCTCTGCAAACCTCCTCCCAAATTGCTGGCACTCCCGAGTAATTTCACATTTGCTTTTATGAGTACAAGCTCCTGCTTAATCGTCTGTAACGCTGCCTCGCATTAAAGGTGCTGATTAAACATCTCACTTCCAATGAGGTTTATTCCACCTTAGAAAAAAATCACTCCCGGGCACGTGCCATACCACTGCCACAGTCAGTGCAGAGCAACCTTGACTTTCCTCCCTGGAGAAGCCAATCTTCAGTCATCCCTGTAACAACCTTCATGGATTTATTCCTTTATTCAGCAGCCTTCTTCCACTGAACCCCTTCAGCTACTCTGACACTGGGGAAAAAATAACAACAACGTGAGCAGAAATGGGCAAGGGACAGAGTTAGGGTAAAGTTGCATTATTTTATGGTGTAACGTATGTAAGAGTTGTAGCAACCCTAACTTCTCATAGTGATTCTTTTGCTGTTAAGAGTCCTGCAAGGGAATATCTGACAAAAAAATTAAATACTTGAACAAGTTCTGTTTGCTTTCCTCCTAAGAAAAATCACAAACACATCAGTGAAGTTCCCAACCCCCTCTGCAGTGATTCTTCCCAACATACCTCCACAGCAAAGGAGGAAGATCTGTTTGCTATCGCCACACAGCTCACAGGATGCCCAAGTTTGATTTCACTTCCACCTACAGCCCAGTTCACAATACCTGGATCACTTATGCAACGAGTTTTCTTTTCTTTTCTGCCCTGGCCTAGGCTGAAAGCACTGTTGCAACACAAAACACAGAGTTTGGGAGTCTCAGAGCTATTGTATCATGCCACCTTTCCGCCACGGCTACTCACTTGGATCTCACTTCACTGGCAAAAATCCCCAAAGCAGAAGGTCAAAGGATAAAAAGCTTAATTTCCTGCCCTTCACAGAACAACCTTCCCACTTAAAGTTGTGAAAAAGTTGACCAGGTAGAAATGCTAAGTCTTTTTTTTCCCCTGGCTGATTTTCCTGTTAGCATCAACT
>NW_009186520.1:12159-24626 GCF_000690835.1 Fulmarus glacialis
TTTGATGAAGAAGAGCCCTTCCTTTCTCGGCAGTGCCGTGGCAGGTACCGTGCAGCCTGTGGCTATGCCCAAGATGTGTTTTGTATGCACGGGCTGTTTTTAAAGGGGTTTCTTTCTCTCTCTTTTAGGTTGGAAAAGCAGCTCCACCCACTCGTTGCATTGATGAGGGAAGTGGGCTCTGGGCAGTCAACAGAGAAAAGAAATTTCTGGAGGAAAGAGCTGGAGGATTTGACTGGCATTCTACACTATGCAACCCCAGACGAACCCTGAACCCATAAATATTTCTTGTTTGGAGGATTTGACTGGCATTTTACACTATGCAACCCCAAACGAACCCTGAACCCATAAATATTTCTTGTGAAGGCCTCTGCACATCAGAGATGGCTGCTGGTTGCTCATCAAAGCTGCCATTGCCACTGCAGCAGACACCTGGACGAGTCCCCTCCTGCTCACTCACAGGTGAGGTGGCTTTTGCACGTGATAGGGTGAAGGACAAGGCCAGATAATTGTAGGTTTTCTGATTCACGTGGCCACACCGAGGGTCCTTGCCTGTGTGTGCAGAACTATTACTCACCACCACATCCTGCAACACCAGGACTGGCCACAACGTCCTGGTTCCAAACGGTATCAGGGTTTGTGATCAACTGATGAAGCTGGAGAGTGAATTGGTAGGGAAAACCTCCACAAAACTACATTTTTAAAAGGAATGAGTCAAAATGCTTTGTTTTGCAGTGTTCAAAATGTCACATTTCTATTTTGCAGTTCCAAATGACATTTCTAATCTTTACTTCAACTTCATTATAAAAACCTCAAGAAATTCATGGAGCTGTTATTTCTCATCTCTCTCTAGACATTTTTCAGTGTTTTTTTTCAACTTTAAATGATTTTTCCTTCAAACCCCTGGTGCATCTAATGAACTAGCACACCAAATATATGTATGAAGCTGTTCATTACCTGGTCTCTGGGCTTTTGTCATGGCAGACTTCAGCATGAGATCACGGGATATCAAGCTCAGGACTTTCAGGTGTCAGCAGCAGCCCAGTTCCACAGCATCACCATTCATAACCACCTCAAGCAGCCAAAAATCATAGCACTGACTTAAAATGAGTTTTAAAATAAAACCGAGTACATAAATGTCTTGAATCAAGGACCATCTTTATATTCGGCACACGGTTCATGATGGGCCACGTAGCCCAGTGTAGCGCTATACACAGGTACTGCAGTTTACAGAACTGCAACATGTATACACCAACCAATTTTTATCAATTTTGGCTGCAGGTGGTTTCTACTTTTCAAATTTTAGCCTGTATTTTGGCCTGTGAATCTTTCCTTCATGTCTATTAAGGTGAGGTTTTTCCAGGAGGGAGAGAGAAGTTGTTCGCACACTCCCACTATTCCATGATCTGGCACTTTAGAAACACTGAATGTTATGGGACTTGCAAAAAAAAATGGCAGATCTGGACACTGGCTGTGATCTCCTCATACAAATAACTAACGCTGCATCGAGATGTGCTGACTGAGAGCCAAGCATTTTGTAGCTCTGTCAGAAAGTACACAGTGTGTTCAGTTGTGCAGGAAACTCGTTCAGCTGAAATATATGCAGCCATTAGTACAAATTTCATCAAGGTGGATTTTTTTAACCACTAAAATCCCTTCTGATATGTTTTAGCAAACTGAAAAACATATTGCAATAATGAGCTGTCTATACAGAGATAACGCCTTGCAGAAACAAGGGACACGTCTCCAGTATCCAGACAACTTGTGGAAGAGCAAATACAAGCACTCACTGAAACTCATCAGGAACTGTAGTTTCTTACATTCACAGGTAGAGATCCAACTCTCAACAACATCGACGACTGGGAAATTTAGGAGAATAACCCAGGTCAGCCTCCCCTTCTATAAACTGTGGAAGCCAAACCATGTTTATGACCGCAATGTCCCAGGGATGCTCTTAATCAGTACCCTAACTACATGCATCGCATAGACTTGGCAATATGAATCACAGCCCTGCAAAGGCCTGATGCAGCACAGCCAATGCTACTGACAGTCAGTCACTCAAGCAACTCTCAGAGCTGAAGAAGTTCCCTGGGTTGCAGCTCAAAAGCACACAAGCGCAAAAGAAAAAAAACACATAGAAAAGGACTCACCAGGTCCAAAAACTCCCAGGACTGGGAAGAAGTAGGAATTAAATGCCAAAGGTATGGGGTGAAAAAGCAGGTTTCTCTGCTGGAGAAACCAAGAAATGAGTGATGACTACTTGCACAGTTCTGGCTGTAGAAATTTAACAATTTCATTTCACTAGGACACCAATACTAACTGCTGTTCACCTTGAGCTAAAGAAGAGAAGAGTGGGCAGGGGGAAGGAAGATACTCAGTGACTTAATGAAAGTGTCTAAGAAGGAGACAGTAATGCCTCTGTAATGGGAAGTACCTGGGAGGAGCAACCTTGCAGTCAGTGAGGAGCTGGTGGAGAAAGCTTGGGTGGAAGCTTGGGCTTGCTGGCCAAGCAGACTGTGACGAAGGAATGGAAACACCCAGGCAGCTGGTGGCGGTCACAGATTCATGTTATTGCTAGAGAAGACAGTCCATCAAAATGGTAGCTCACATCCTCCTCCCTTTTGGCCAACAACATGGACAGTAAGTGCAAGGTTGACCCACCCCATGCCCCCTGACTACGGGACTCACTCAGCTGAGGGTGCTGCATTTACCACTGAACCTTTCTGCTGCTGCTCCCTCCACCTAGCAAGGAAAACACTTCCCTGTGGGAGCTCGTAGGGAGCTAAGGCTGGTCCATCCCAGCTCCTGAGATTTCTGTGCAGCCACCAAGAGGAATGGTGGGTCACAATGACCCTGAGGCTTCCTGCAGAGAGAACGAAGTAAGTTTCAAATTTTGCAGAATGAAACGCCTCTTGCTATTTAAACCTTTATTCGTATTTTAGAAAAAAAAAAACAAACGAGTCTTACGTTTGAGTTGAAGCGCTCCTCCTGTGCATTGACAGACTCTGACTTCACTGACTGCAAAACTGCAAGCACTCTTCAAACCTCAGACTCAGACAGAGACAGCTTGGCCCATGCAGGCCGGGGGGCTGAGCAGTCAGACAGGCTGTGTGTTGAAGGTGAAAGAGATGCACAAGCCTGGAAGACATTAGTACTTCATTCTCCTGTTAATCAACACCTGCTGTTCTACCAACACATAAAACGCAAGTGGAAATAGCATGAGAGCTGCACCTCACGAAAAGCACCCCGTGCTATTCACTGAACCATGGTTCCGTGCCATGCTGGTGCATGCTACATGCCTGGGAAAAAAAAAAAACACCAAAACAAAACAATAACCTAAGGAAGCCATAAAAATATACCCAGTCTCCAAAGCAAGCGCCCAAGGTGAAGCCGTGTCGAAGACTGTCATTTACGTGTGCATCTCTCGGTTTCCCACAAATCTCTGAGCTTCCTGCCCCCTGCCCTTGGTTGTGCACTTGGTTGCACACAACGGAAGGGAGATGTTGTGCAAATGTTGTGCAGATGTTGTGCAGAAATCAATGCAGCTGAAACCAGAGAAGGGCATTGCTCAGCAACATCAAGCCTTACAGACGGTGACCATCAGTGTCCTGAGGGCACCACCCGCTCTGACCTTTCAGCCTGCTGCGCAGCACTTACTCGCTTCCTCTCTGTGACCCAAACACCCAAGACTGTCATAGTAGCAGAAGACGCCAAAAAAAAGCCTTCCAGACTAAGAACTCTCACTTTCTTAATTCAGAAAAACAGACAAGAGACCCTAAATTTTTTATGAGTGAACTCCAGGCCGTAACATGTGATTTAATATTAAAAGCATGGTGCCATCAACCATGCCACTGTAAATAAGCGTAAAGCCAAAGTTAACAACAACCTAACTGACTGGCCAAGGTTGGCCAACTGTGTTACACTGGTGGTGTGTTTGAGGAGCAGATCATGCATCCATCACAAAGCCCTGCTCAGGACCATGAGTTTCCAGACAGCAGTAGCACACGTACAATGACCAGGAAAGAGTTTTGCTCTGGAAAGGCAGTCCCTTCAGCTGCAGGGTCAGCTCTGCACAGATCTTCATGTGAAAGCCACCTTGTTTTTCTGGAGTTCACCTACACGTTGTCCCCAATACACAGCATCACTGCTTCCTGCTCCCATCAGTGTCTTGAGTTCAGGAATGCAGCCACCGACAGTGAAACCTGTTTTGGAAAGAGCTCTTCTTCTGAGAGCTGCTTCTCAGTCTAGCAAGCTTCTTGTTCCTCCTACCAGCCCCATCTGGGAGGAGCTGCAGGTCTGGAGGGTGAAGTTACAGCTGCTACTTCTAAAATGGCAAACAAAATTGCATGCCATTGAATGTCATGCAGATCCAAGTATGTCATTATGTGTATCCACCTACTAGCTCTGCACAAGAAAAAGGCTGTGAAAAAGCTTTATAGCTCTAAACTGGAAGAAATGAGGAATCTCATCACAGAGTAAATCCTTTGGTCCCCTTCTGCATTCAGCAGGTGGTACTAGATCTCTTCCCATGACATCGGTCTTGAAGAAAAGAAAAGGAAAAGAAAAAAGCCTCAGTCATCTGCACATCATTCTGTTAATCCCAGCCCAT
Source organism: Fulmarus glacialis (assembly GCF_000690835.1). Taxonomy (NCBI): domain Eukaryota; kingdom Metazoa; phylum Chordata; class Aves; order Procellariiformes; family Procellariidae; genus Fulmarus; species Fulmarus glacialis. Next base: position 16,766 of record NW_009186520.1, read on the forward strand.
GCTGCTCCAAATGTGAAGGGATACAAGGTCTTTGCTCAGAAATCCAGCTCCTGTTGCTAAATTTGTACTGGCATCTAATGGGTGCCATAAATAAGTATGCCTGATAGTACCCAACTGACTTTGGATGCAGGGTTGGGATTTGCATTACAATTTTTATCAGTTGTTCCAGAGACTGGTTCATTCATTAACTGATGCTTTTGCTTGATAGTTATTGCATAGCAGTACCTGTGAAACAGTGATCCTATCTGGTGGATGACTTAATGCAGAAACCTCGCTGCATAAAGAAAACAGGAGAGGTGTCATGTTTATTAATGTTCAGTGGCTGCTACAGTAAGTGCTTTTGCAGACAATACCCACACTTGCTCTGCAAGAATGTATAACTAATGCACTTCTGGAAATGATCTCATGAAGCAGAAACCATGAAGGCAAGAACAGATGGGAACCAAACTTTCACTCACTGCTGCATTTTGAAATTAGAAATAATTTCTAAATAAGAACTCAAATGAACAAAGAGATTGCAGAAGCAGAAACGCTCAGGATATGGTACTTCCAGTCTTTACTATGGAACATTCAAGTCTTCTCAGAAATGCATTTACTTTCAGGGATTAACTGCCTTTAAAAAAAAAAAAAAAAAAAAGGCGTGTAATTGTGACAAAATAATTACAGCGGAGTTAATGTGATGTGCTCAGTGAATGCTTCTGTGTATCATTAAATATCGTCGAGGAAATTCTGGATGTGTATCAGTTGCAAACTGGGGGTTTTTTTAGCTACAGCACACTAGTACAGACAGCTCAAGGAGTGAGAGGAAGAAGAGTTTACTACTGGGAAGCAAGGAACATCTTCTCTGTCCCATGTCTTATTAGGCTCAATCTAAGAAGAAAAAGATGAAAGGAAATTCATCACACAAAGGACAGGAGGTAAAGGTGGGTGGAAGGACTGACAAGCAAATGGAGAAGTGATTCTGGAGAGATAATGAATAAGAAAGAAGCACAGCGAGAGGACCAAGGGAAACAGCTGCGAGTTTGATGAATTTGTAGAAAGCAGGCAGGCATGGTTTATTGTGTATTTTTTACCATCTGGGAAAAAAACTTTTGTGGTCAGATTAGTTTGCTTCCCACCTTGCAACTTTTTTTGCTTGTAGAACAAGAAGCAAAGTAAAAACCATGAGATTCATGGCTTTGAATTTCACCCTACACATGTGCAATGAGTGTGCTCCGCTAGCAGTGGCTCACACAGATGATGCCCAACCATGAATCTCAGGGCTAGAAATTGCCTTCGCACCAGTCCCTCCCCCATATGCTACTCAAGGGGCATGAAAGCACCCTGGAAGGGAGATAAAGCCCATGGACATGCCTAGGCCTGGAACAGGGTGGAGAGTTCATCCTGCTGATAAGAATCAGACCTTAAATTGCAGTTTCTAATAGCTTAAGCAAAGAGCTGTTGAAGAGCGTTGGTTCTGTCCTCCATGCAACAAATCCCTTGGGCAGCTTTGCACTGCCTGAGCTGGGGATAACCTGGACTTCAGCATGGACCACACAATCACTCTGGCTTCTGCACCGACAGTGGTGAGCTGCTGCTAAAACCATGAGCAGCTCAGAGAAAACTGGGAGTGGAAATGCTGGAGACTGTCACACTGGTGGAAAATCACCACCTGAGCAAGCAGGAGCCTGCTCCTTATGCAAACCTGGAGATGAAAAGTACATCTCATATGCACTACAGAGGACTAAAGCTGCCCGGACTTTAAGAGGAGATTAAGGCTCATCTTCTGGCTTGTCGTTGAATTATTGTAGACTAATACAGGGAAAATAACGGTAAAGGAGTCAAAGAGAATGTGGGTTAAGTAATCAGATAACTCATCTAATGGAGATAAAAATGATGGAGACTAAAAGGGTTCGTTGGTTGTTTTTTTTTCATTTGTCCTGTATTAAAAATACAAAGATGAAAGACATGCAATACCTTTGAGAAATAAGTGTGACTGAAGGGCAAAAGCCACGTGAATTAGCCAGCATCTTCTCAAAGGGAAGAGACTTCTGTGCAGAGCAACGTCTGTGCTTCATCTTTCCAAGTTCTCTGAGCACTTGCCTGCACCTTGCAAATGTCCCTGTTAGAGGCACCAAAAGCAGACCCTGATACAAGACTCCTGCCTGTTATTAACCCTTTTAAACACATTAAGAAAGACCAAGGTGCTTGGCCTTGGTCTGTACCTGTAGCTGTTCAGAAAGACTAGGCAGAAGCCAGCATTATCCTTTTCTATATCTCTGGTCTTTAATTCTTCTTCTCGCTTTATTTGCAGGATCTTTTGAAGTCCCTGGCAGCAGGTCCCTGGAGCAACTCCTTTCTGCTACATCAGAAGATTTTGATCTTTCACAAACTGTGACCAAAACACCACTTCACTGAAAAGAAAGGACATCCCGATGGTTGAGAGGCTCAGCTCTAGCCCACTTTTGATCCACACGTTTGTTGTCCAAATATTTGTCTAAGGATCTCACACTGGCACAAACTTCCCACAACATCCAAATCTTTCAGTCTACAGCATCAGATATATGTTAAAGAGACCGCAGGACCACAAGACGTTACAGGATAAGCTGTTTGCTGTCGCTTCTCTTTCTTGTTGGAAGTAGAAATTGTGAAGACACTTCTGATTAAAAAAATAAATTGAGCAAAATGCACTGTGGTGGGTTGGCCTTGACTGGACGCCAGGTGCCCACCAAGCCGCTCTATCACTCCCCCTCCTCAGCTGGACAGGGGAAAGAAAATACGACGAAAGGCTCGTGGGTCGAGATAAGGGCAGGGAGATCACTCGGCAATTACCGTCATGAGCAAAACAGACTCAACTTGGGAAAATTAGTTTCATTTATTGCCAATTAAACAAAGTAGCATAATGAGAAGTAAAAACAAGTCTAAAAACACCTTCCCCTCACCCCTTCCTTCTTCCCAGGCTCAACTTCACTCCTGAATCTTCTACCTCCCCCCGAGTGCCACAGGGGGACAGGGAATGGGGGTTGTGGTCAGTTCATATCACTTCGTCTTCACACTCCTTCCTCCTCACACTTTTCCCCTGCTCCAGCATGGGGTCCCTCCCACGGGGAGCAGTCCTTCAGGACCAGACTGCTCCAGCGTGGGTCCCCCACGGGGTCACAAGTCCTGCCAGCAAACCTGCTCCAGCGTGGGCTCCTCTCTCCACGGGTCCACAGGTCCTGCCAGGAGCCTGCTCCAGCACAGGCTTCCCACGGGGTCACACCCTCCTTCGGGCATCCACCTGCTCCGGCGTGGGGTCCTCCACGGGCTGCAGGTGGATATCTGCTCCACCGTTAACCTCCATGGGCTGCAGGGGCACAGCCTGCCTCACCATGGTCTTCACCACGGGCTGCAGGGGAATCTCTGCTCTGGTGCCTGAAGCACCTCCTCCCCCTCCTTCTGCACTGACCTTGGTGTCTGCAGAGTTGTTTCTCTCACATATTCTCACTCCTCTCCCAGCTGATGTTGCACAGCAGTTTTTACTCTTTCTTAAATATGTTATCACAGAGGTGCTACCACCGTCGCTGATGGGCTCAGCCTTGGCCAGCAGCCAGCTGGGGGGGAGAAGGGGCAGGCATGAGAGAGGAGGGCTGAGAAAGTGAAGGAAAATTAGAGGCTCCAGCTTAATGGAAATGACAAGGCAGCGGAGGGACATGGAGATGGGCAAAGGTGACCAGACCCATGGGCCAGACTGGGGGAAGGCAGAGCACAACAGCATTTGCCATGGCCAGAGACAACAAAGCAGATGCAAGGAGGATGCTCTGAGTGTATCACCAGGGCTGAGCCGCTGAATTATCCTGTTACAGGCAATGGCTAAATCCCAATTGACTTCAGCAGAAGATGAATCAGGTCCCAAAGCTATAGGTTGTTTCTGCATGACTAAACAAAACAGGCACTACCTATTTTCCCCACTGTTTTCACTGCTGCGCTTTTTGATGCTGTCTTCCTTTTCTTCCCCCTAGTTTCCAAACAGGGAAAACTGTTCACGTAAAAGTTGATTTCTTTTAGGAATGTTTGAGAGCATAAAGGGAGGTAGTGTCTTTGTTCATGTTGCTGCAAGCATATCACGTACCAAAGAATGGTTCTTTTCTATATTTACTATGGAGCATCACATCTTGTTTTGCCAATTTTTTTGGCCTGCTAAGCAACAAAAAAATAGGAAGTTCAAGATAACTTGTCAGATCTTAAATTCTGGTTTGCAGGAATACCTTGAAATGCTGCATTTGAAAATGTAAAAGGTTAATATATTTTTTGGCTATGAGAAGCAAATTATGAATACTTGAGTGGGCTTAGCAGCAGGGGAAAAATACCTTTGATATGGAACAGTACCCACAATATGAGGAGAGGCAAAATAAGCTTTCTGCTTTGCATTGATTTTGTACCATGTGAATTCACTGACTTTATGTGCTGGTTTTGGCTGGGATAGAGTTAATCTCCTGATTAGAGTTAATTTTCTAGAGTTAATTTTTATTATAATAATGATTGATTTGTACTAGTGAAAGAGAGCAGAGAATCTAGCCCCATCTGTTATAAACAAACAAGGCTCTTTTGGGGTTTACAGCAAAGATTTTGCTTCAGCGCAATTATAAATGAAACTACAAGTTCCAATTGAAATACAATTTTTTTCCAGGTTCAGACCACAGTATTTCCTTACAGGGGGTGGCAGAGGCTTTTCAGCCATCGGGCAGTGGTGCTTCTAGCATCGAGGAAACTGGAAAATCTCTTCCAAGCTGCAGAGGAGTTGTTTGCAGCTTGGCTGCACCTTATATTCCTCATGTTTTTTGCAGTAGTCACAAGATGAACTCCAAACAAGGCTCTCGAGCTCTGTTTTTTCCCTCAAACCCACAAACTCAGCTCGCAGCACTCGGACCCTGGTTGCTGCAGTGGCTCAGCCCCTGTTGCCCTGTCCCTGCACTGCTGCTGAGTCTACCTGGCCCCATTTCTGCCTCCTGGATGTCCTCCATGTCTCCAAGGCCCAACCTGGGAAGCACCACAGTAATTTCTGCAGATGAAGTGAAGGCAGGTATGTACCCCTAGCCAGGAGCCAACTGCACCCTGCTCTGCCCAGTCAACACCAGCAACTAACGTCTACCTTCAGACACTTCATTAACCTTCTCCATCTAATCCCAGCTAAACTGCTTTACCCTGATTCGCTGCCAATCTATCAGTAATTGGGCTTGTTGACAATCACAAAGGCAGAAACGCACATCTCCATGCTTCAGCACCATGTCTGATCATTCCTTTCTCCTGGCTGCTTTTGTTTTTCATTTGTCCTTGTGCAATTTGGAGCTGGTAAAACATTCCATAGATAATAAGACCCGGGCCTGTCACCATCCACAACGAGCCAATAAACGACCCTTGGTCTGGCAGGGGAGCGTCAGGCATTTGGAGGTTTGAGGTTGCAAGTGACCCAGCCAGTCTGCCCTCAGCTGACGTCGCTTAATGAGCTTCTCAATGAACACCAAGCCCAGCAATGCTCAGGAGAGCCCGTTATCTTTCCACCATCCTTGATTCACTCAAAAATGAACAAGGCTTGTGGAACCTGGTCCCATTATGGGCATCTGTGAGGATCTCCAGCTGGAGCTGTGTTTTCCTAAATAGCTGCAATACCCAAAGTAATCCCCAGGGAAAGCACAAGATTACAGCGTGCCTCTTGGCTTTGTGGAGAGAAGGCTGAGGAAGCAACAGCTGCCTGGGTACCGCAGGCATCCCTCACTGAGGGACCACTCGTGTTAAGATGGGGTTGCTGTCCTGTAACGAAGCAATGTGCATGAGCAGACCTGAGCTACCGGAACTATACTGAAGTTTCCAGGTGTAACACCAAAAATAAAACCTGGCTATGTCTTTAGAGCAATCCCAGCTGGCAGCTGTGTCAGCCCGCAATTGCACCTCTCTACGGCCCCACCGACGGCGCTCTGCCAGGGAAATGTGGCGGTGAATGCATCATCCGGCAAAACCGCACTCCCAGTGATGTGGCTTTTTCCCCTGGTGAAGGAAGGTTTTCCTATGCCTGCGTAAAATATAGCCCTCTTGAATTGTTGTATTCACAGTAAATGCACTTTGCAGGTATAATACTCCACAAGCCCAGACCAAGGCGGGTGTTGGGCTCAGTGTTAAGCAGCAGGAGGGATAGTTTTCTAAAGTATGCATGGCCAAGGTAATTTGCCACACTGAAAGTGCCACACAAATAGGAGCAAATGAGATGGCTTGTTCAGTCTGTAATGAAAAGGAGAAACCATTTCCAAACAGAGCAGCCATGAACCTTTTTGGTCTCCAGAAAGCTCCAGAAAGTTCACGGTGGGACGTAAATATTACTGTAAATGATGAGATGGTGCATGGTTACTGCAGTGGGGGAGAATACAGAGTTCCTGCAAAACAAAATCTCAAGGTAATACTGAACACAGGGGCTAAGCACGAGGAATGATTTGGGAGGGCAGCAAGGAGGGAATGACAGACCCCGTCTCTCACCGGCCTTCTCAGGTGGATGGTGCAAAACAACTCAACTGCCTGCACATCCCCAAAGCTCAAGCTGATGTTACAGAATGGGCTCACGTGTAGCTGTCTACATGTGCTGACATGTTATAGGGGTATAACAGGGTAGATAAATAAATAGGGAAGAAGAAAATGGGTTTATTCTCAATGTAGGATAGCTGAAATGTGCTTTAGTAAGATTGATTCAGCTACATCCAGGAACACAGCTCACAGCCCGAAACACTACGTACTTGTGCTAGCTGCTGACCAGGAGTTACCTTCTGTATGGATGTCTGAAAAAACGTTAGTCCATTTATGTCCTGTGGTGCTGGCGGACTTCTGATTGATTGAGTAGATTAAAGATGGATGAATAATTCATTAAATAAATCATTTATCTGAAGAATTTCTCTCTTTTTTTTTTTTCAGATTGGAGCATGGCATGAACAGTATCACACTGATTTGACATTATTTTTCAGCTACTTCCTACCCATAATTGTAGTTCAGTCAACGATGCCGACAGCTTGTTTCCAGTGCTCAATAGCTGCAGTGCTGTTGGCAGGGAGCAGTTCTGGCTGGCTACTGAGAATCTCAGCCCCGATGAAAGTGGGGCTGGAGTTTCACCAAAGCCAGGGTCAATGTGATGCCATAAGGAGCAGAGCAGAGGGATGAGGATAACAAAGTACCAGGTCCCCCATTGTCTGGAGGGTGAAGAAGCCTTGTGACAGCTGCATCCTTTGGAGCAAGGTTTTTCAGGGTGTTGGTTATATTATGGAAAGCCACCCTGGGCTTCTAAACCCAAATATGTTGTTCATTGAGAGCACAGCCTGTAAAACACTCATAAAGCCCTCTTGCCATGTCTCCACAGAAGAGATTCATGGATTACTGCCTGGAGAGCTCAGGCCTAGAGCCAGTACCCATCCACTGCCCCTTCTGCCCTGACTCATTTGCAGGTGGAAAACAATCCTTCTCGCCCTAATCCTTGAGTAGCAGTGAAGCCGGTCTTGTCATGGCCAAGTAGAAATTGGGTTTCCCATGGAAATTGTCACATATATTCATTTAAGCCAACTATTTACAAATATTTTCCTGTTTATTCTGAAATACTGCACACTCGTGAGCATTCCTGTGAGTTAAGTCACTGCCTGGAATACCCATGAAAAAAGATAACAACACAACCTGCTTTATAACCATGCACATATGTTCATGTCACTGCCTCTGCAGCATTTTTCTAGCTTTGGAATTAAGATGGGAAGGGAACAAACCAAGCAGAAATGGGAAAAGAAAACCCATCCCCAAATTCAGGATGTCTCCTGACTTTTGGTCCCTCCCGTTCCTTTGTTCCTTTGTAGAAACATAGAATCATTTAGGTTGGAAA
>NW_009186521.1:0-482 GCF_000690835.1 Fulmarus glacialis
CAGGAGCACACAGGGGTACCGCCAGTGATGGGTGCTCCGAGGCCGGCAACCCGAGGGGCAGGCGATGCATGTGGATGCACTCCAGTCCCCGCTCTGTCCCCTTTCACCACGTGCGTAGCTGCACTCCCGCTACCTACACAGGGACCTAAAAACACCTGGGCTCCTCCTCAACCGAGCACAGAAAGCAAGATTTATTGGCTGTTTACAGCAGACTTTACATTCAATTTTCCCTTGTCACATTCGCACAAAGTAATTGCCCTTGTGTGTACGTGCATATTCCTGTTTGCTGAAGGCGTGGGCACGGAGCCTCTCCTGCCTCGCCTGATGAATCGCCACAGGCCCAGCCTCCAGCCACGGGATTTAGGGATCATCCCGCTACTACCATGCCGCAGGTTGTCCCCAAGCCCGTATAAATAATGCGTACGGGTCCCCGTATGGCGCTGCAGCCACGGTGCTCTGCCAGGAAAACGGGTGTGGAGCAG
>NW_009186521.1:618-887 GCF_000690835.1 Fulmarus glacialis
TACCTTGACTGGTGCTCCGCTGAAATCCCCGCAGCTTGGCGAGAGAGCCGGACGGCTCCCACCCCCAGCGCCGGCGGTGCCGGCAGACCTGAGCCCAGAAAAACCCAATGCGCACAAATAACGCAGGAGGAATAACTTGCAGGTGTGGACTCTGTTCCTGCTCACAGTCACCCATGCAGGAATTGAACATGTTTTCTTTTTCATGGCAACCCCATCTTCTCACCCTGCAGACGAAGCGCCAAGGCAGCCTCGGCCCCCGGCGAGGTCCA
>NW_009186522.1:0-1038 GCF_000690835.1 Fulmarus glacialis
GGTGAAGAGTGGTAATAAACTCGTAATTCCCCTTTGTCACAGGAGAGGGAAGGGAGGCTGACGCTGCTCGCTGCCTCCCCGGGGTCCCCGCTGGAAGGTCCACTTCCTGGTCCACCAAAGAGGACGGGGGTGCAAGACGTTTTCCTCAGAAATCCTCTTTTCTTTAAGAAGCCTATTTCACAATGCAGAGAAAGGGAAAAAAAAAAATTCTGAGATGATCTAGTTGTTTGGAATAGATGAGATTGTTTCCTTGAATATCTAATGTTGCAATTCCAGTTCCAAGTATACCCATTTCCTCTTTATTACATCATTCTGCATTTTATTTCTATGATTTTATGTTTTACTGCCGTTCCTGCGAAAGTCTGTATTTTCAGCGTTATAGAAAGTCTCTGAAGATCCATAAGATTATTATTTATCTGACTTTCTGTGTCTCCGAGTGCTGTATACATTATATAATTGCTTTAAAATGTTTTCATAAATTACATTCAGAAATGTGTCATAGTAAATTACCTTTGTAATAAAATGTAAAAAATGCAAATGGCTGTTGTCTTTATTACGTTTTAAACCATTGGTTTATCTGCACTATTTCACTTGTCAGTTGCACAATATGTTGTATAAAGGGAAAGCACAGTTTGATAACAGATAGATGGAACCTCGTGTGTAATCTAGCAGGCACGTACAGTTTGGGTCATTTCCTTATCTCCCGCAGAAAAGACATTATCCCCCTCCTATTTACATACTTTTCAATATTTGTCAAACAATCATAAATTATAAATTAATGAAATGTTCGACAGTCTTCAGAGATCAGACTAATGAAGACATTTACCTTTTTGGTGATTTGGAGTCTCATCTTTGTAAGTTTAATGACATTTAGACTCTCACGGTTTATTAGGCTTTATTAGATTTGTCCTTCACTCCTGCTGTCATTCAGATGTCTCTGCATAAACATCACCTGCTTCAGGTACAAGAAGAAATCGACTTCTTCCAGGAAGGCTCCGAAGCAGCAGCGACACCACGCCTGGGCGCGGAGCGGCGCGG
>NW_009186523.1:0-10802 GCF_000690835.1 Fulmarus glacialis
GCCACGTTTCCCCAGCCGTGCCGGAGAGGGGCGCCTAAGACAAGAGGGCAGCAGCCGGGCACAGCCTTCACTTTCTCTCCCACCACACCTTGGGGAGGGGGAAGAAACAAAAGCAACTATGAAAACCAAATAATCTGACTGTAACGAACCATAAAACACGGGATCAGCTGTCTGCCCCTCGCTCACCTCGGCGGTACAGCGACTCGGTCGAGCCTTGATGGTACTGCCTGCGTTACGGTCAACGAAGCAAGGAGTTAGAATTGATTAATTGATTTGTACATTAAATAGGTATTCCTGCTCAATTATTGGCAGGGGAATGGATTACTATTTAAACGATTCTGATATTTTAAATTACATGTTATTTTATAGATGCACATTTACTTAAAAAAAGAGCACCCCTTGCATCTATTAACATATTAAAGAGAAAATAAAACATCCAGGCTGATATAATGCATAATGTGGCATTACTCTGGGTACTTCCTAAGCTAGGGAAATCTTATTTGTTTAATAATAAGTTGGTCATGAATATGCAATATGGTCATCAGTGCAGTACCTCACTGCTGTCACTATTAATGAGCTGCAAATCAATGTGACAACAAAAGGAAAATCTATTTAGTGGCAGAATTGTGGTTCATATCTGGCTCAAGAGAGCAACCGTCTACAGTCACGTCGGTCTGCTGGAGCAAAACATGCACATGGTGTGGACAAGGTTTGCTTCGGGGCTGGCAAACCAGAAATAAGCAACACGCTGCCTTCACCCCCAAGCCCAAGGGTGGAAGGCAGCGTTGCTGCTAATGATTCAGCACACTTAACTTGCAGGAAAATACAATCTCTTTGCTCTGCAATCACAGTGAACCCATGCAAAGCACAGTAACAGGTGAAATGCAGAACTAGCAAGACTGCTGTAGGTGGGAAGAGACTAGACGCGGCACTTCAAGAGAACTTCATTTTCTTCAGATCTGTTTGGGGATTTTTTCCCCTGACAACACTACAAGCTCACAAAGTGAAACTCGTTGGATTCCGGTCACTTTCTTCTCCTGCCCCTCCTCCTAGCAGAAATGTAGTGGTGAATAAGCACATTGAGAAAAGACCTAATATATGTCTTCATGACTGTGGCATTCAACTCTTCTGTCTTGTGTAGTGGCGCCAAGCCCTCTCCTACCAACGCTGGACCCATACTGAAATGAAAATATGGTGTTCTGCAAACAATTTTAAACAGATATGATAGTATTTTTTCAGTTAGCTTGCATCTGTACAAGTTTAAAGTAGCAATGTGTGCCTTTTTCCTGTATGAACTGAAGAAATGGTGCTGAATGTTTACCAGCAGTCCCGCAGAGCCTGGGAATGGCAGCTGCCTGCATTTACCACTCCCTGACACCTTGTTCATATTAATGCACAAACGATGGGTCTCGTCTATAGTTCCGTTATTTAGCACAGAAATGAAGGGAGGAGTCAGCTTCAAACTCTTTGATTCATGGAGTGAGCTTGGCCCCTGGGAGCAGTTTTTAAGACAATTTCCATTCTGCTCCTGTGATCCCACAAACTAGAAGCTGGGTCGGGCTTCCAGTGGGCATCTGGGCTCTCCCTTTAGCAGATGCTCCCCAAAGAGCACCAACAAGGACCAAATGCCTCTGGCCCTTGCTTGCCACTCACTGTATCAGTGTCTTTGGCTCAAGTTAGGCCACCAGAGCAAAAGGGGGGGGACAACAGCAAAGCAGAAGAACCAACAGTGTCTGGAGGGAGAAATAACCCGAATGGGAAACTCCCAGGGCTGACCCCCTTACGCAGAACCCAGCCCTCTTGGGTAAGGCAAGAAGGCAAAGGAGTTGTTCAGTATCTTGCAGTCCTCAGCAGCATTGTTTATCTCCTGCTGTGGCTTCCCCCTCCGGTGCCAGGCAGCCAGCCTGGAGCCAGGTATTTCCTGGGATTTCCCAGCCAGTGCCAAGTAAAAGTTTGACAAAGGAAACTCAGTGAGGCTCACCTGCCTGCTCTAGCTGGAGATGGTTTTTTTCCATATTGCACCAGTGGTCCTCCAACACCTCCGTGGGGCAGCACAACCTCCCAGCCAGGCAAATCCAAGCGATAAGCAGGGGAAACTCAAGGAAACACGTTGGCTTGGGCCCCAACAGCATCAACACTGCACTTTCATATTGCAGAAGGCAGGACATGGGATCTGCAGGGTTTTACCATCCCCAAAGGCTGCGTTTCTGTTTCCTTATTTTTTATTAACCTGGAGCAATGCCAGCGGTGTGAAGCGAGTCTCTTTGGCCCACGGAGGATGCACAGGAAGGTGCTTTAAAGGAGAGCAGCGTGAATCCAGAACCTGAAATGCTGAACATCAGCCCCCTCCCAGCCCTGCCCCGCCGTGCTGGTTGGGGTTAGCTCAGTCCCCGGCTCTGCACCGTGCAGGATCCAGCCAGTCCCGATGCTGGCAAGGCGGCCAGCATTTCGACTCCCCTGCCTACACTCACTGTCACTGAGTTCGCTCCCTGCCGGCACGCTGCCATCTCTTCTCTTCCCAAGGTAACTAACCCCTGGGCTTGCCTACTGCAAAACCATGCTTGCAGCCAGCCTCTCCCGTGACAGTCTCTCAAGCCGCCCAGAATAGGGTCAGCCAAGCCAGCCTCGTGTGCCCAGCAGCACGGGACGCTGCCCCGCTCCTTTGCTGAACCCTCTGTGCTCCCTCAAGCACACTCGCGTGGCCAAGTCTCTTTAAAAAAAGTACATCCTAGAGAAGATAAAATGGTTGCGTTATGTCAAGGGACAGCACTGCGATCAGGTGTTCCCCGCCACGGCCCTATTTTTAGAGTGCAGACGAGCCCCATGTCAGGCACACGCTTACATTACAACAGCATGAGGCTGTTACTGTATTTCAGCACAGATGCAAGCGCCAGCATGGAGAAGGCCCAACTGTACTCGGTGGAGATAGTGGAAAGCTGACTAAGCGGAGGCGTTTCGGGAGCACGTGCTCCAGATCATTTGAGGGGAAGCTGGCCAAAAGAGGAAGCCGTGTCAATCTTCTGTTTGCCTGCGGGGCACAGCAAAAAGTGAGGTGTCTGCCACGCACCCCTGGAAGTGGTACAAAGCTGATTTATGTTCAGCTCAAACCATCCAAGCGTTACGCAGCTGATCGGATAAACGTGGCTGTAACAATTGCTTGTAACATTCTCCCTTGCCTTAGTTTTTCTGGCCCACCTCTGCTTTCTGGGAAAATCGGGGTAAAAGTAGCCGGCACTGGAGAGTAGGGGTGACTGTGTTTCAGTTCCTTGCAAAGCTGGAGGCTGGCTTAAAAGGAAACCCAGGGTGTGCACGTGAGCCGTACAGAAGACACCATCATCAACTTTATCCAAAGTCTGGAGAAAGATGTCAGTAGTTGTATTAGGACTAAAAATTCCCTGTCCTGTGCAGAAATGGGACTTCAGCTGCCAGCAGCAGACAGCTGTCGGACCCCTCTCTCACCTCCTGGCTCAGCTACAAAACCACCTTACTCCCAGAAGCAGCCCCACTGTAAACACAGTACAAACGTTTGGCACAAGACTCGATGGCAACGCACCACGAGAGGCATCGGCTCTGCGTCTTTCCCTCTGGGGCACCTTCAGGAATGGGGCGTCATTCTCCCTTACCTTCACACCCTTTCTTAAGCTCCCCCAAGAGCACAAGATTTAACCTGCAGCACACTGTCCGTTAATCAAAACCTTTGAGCCTCACTGCTCCAGACGGAGAAACTTTTTCCCAGATGCCTTTCTCAGATGGACCAGGTGCTCTGCTTGAGACCCTTTTGGTGGGTGTCCTGGCCCTCATCAGAAGAGCAGTGCGATTTAAATGTCTCAGCTGAAACGTTTGGCTATCAGAGGACATACTACTGTTAAAAACAGCCCCAAAGCAAAACTCAGACTTTGGGTTCACAGCAGGAACTTCTTTCCACAGGGGAAAGGCAGACCCAGGCCCTTAAGAGAGGGCCTGCCCAAGCCCTGGGAGCCTTAAGATGCACGTTCCCAAGCTGTGTAGAAGTGACATTCTGCTCACTGTCCCTTCAGATCCCTCCAAAGGGTGCTCATAGCCTCGATGCTCCACATTAAAAGTAAAGCATTTACCCTGCTACTATTTTCCTCCCCTCTGCAGACATCACCGAAAAGAGAATTCAGGATTCAACTTAAACCGATGACAAAGGAGAAAAAACAATTGAACCTATTCACAGTTCTTTAGCTAAAAGACAACGCAGAAAGTATTGTGAATATGGCTTTTAAACCTCTGTCCCACAAAAGGCGCCCGCCCGATGTTTTCTTGTAACCTTGAACTTAGAAAGTCGATGCAGATTCTACCTCGGATTTCATCAGCTGCTCACCAGCACCTATGCCAGCTCTGCTCCGCTTCAGGGACCACTCACGGTGCCTCCTTTCATAAACATTAATGAGTCGGAGCTCATTTCGCAACCAGGCACGAAATTAATGGGAGTCACTTTAGCCTCTTCATTTCTCAACAGTTTTATTGCCTTTAAGAAAATTTTTGTAAAATATAAATACAAAGGCAGGAGATTTACTTACAAAGTTAAAACACAGATCTCAAACATAAACACACAATTCAGAAAATTTAGTTTATGTACAGTTTCAAGCAACTTCAACATATGTTAGTTTTTCAGTATTTTACAAGGTACAGAAAAAATAGTTCAAAGTCTTCTTTAAATAAAGAGCATAAAATGTTTAAACATATATAAACAATCCGGTTTGATGTGTGAAAACTAAATTTCACAGCTTTTAAATTAGGATATAAAAGTTCTTACAATTAGTTGATGCGTATGGATATGGTTTAATTTATATTACAAACTATTGAATTATATTCAATAGTGCTTACCTGGCCAAAGCAGGTAATTCTGTAAACAAAAAAACAAAAATAATATCACCAAGTGCCTTACTGAATCCTATCTCCCAAACAAGCCACACGACTTTGATCACATCACCTAGGAAAAGTATGTTCTGTGTAGTCAGTGCTTTGTATGAAACAAAGTCAATGTGTGGGTGTGTTCTTTAAAAAAAAAATGTGTTCCGAGTAATAACAAACTTATCCCAAAGCCTGTGTGCATTTAAAGAAACATTATATAACAATTTTGTAAAAACTGATTGAAGTTAAAAAAAAATTCTTCCAAAATCCATCCAACTGGAATTCAGATCTCTTATATAAAGGAAAGATATTTTCATATTTAATAGTGTCCTTTCTTTACAGAAACAATTGCATTTGAACACATATACATAAAGAAGTAACTGTATAGAGCACTGTACATTAAACGGCCTGATGGTTCACCAGAGGATGTCGAAGGGAGGCTCCTCGTGCGGATGCAACCAGTGAAGCGAGGAGCCGAGCAAAGTCTTGAGTTCGCTTGTAAACTCTACCAAGTCCAACAGCTCTTTGCTCTCCGGGTTAAAAGCTTCAAGGTCCGTAGCGCAAGAGAACAACTGGCTGAGGGAAGTCTGTTTGTAAAACTCTGCCTCCGTGATGGTGACAACTTCCAGATTGGGGAAGTTGCAGCGGAAGATGCGAGATGACATTTTTAGCCTCTTCACCACGTCTGAGAGCAAAAGCCAGTTCCGTGGTCTGCGGAAGCGAAGGAGAAACAGCCTCCAGTAACTGACATTAAGTCACGGGCTTCTTGACTCTTCACCTTATCGCTGTGTGACAAACCCTCCCGCACAAACAGCCCCCCTGAAACTAAGGCCATTGCCCAGGGGGGCCGAACGTAACAGACGTGCAGGCTGCCCGCAGCTTTGGGGAAGGAGGGGGACCA
This sequence comes from Fulmarus glacialis, assembly GCF_000690835.1. NCBI lineage: Eukaryota > Metazoa > Chordata > Aves > Procellariiformes > Procellariidae > Fulmarus > Fulmarus glacialis. The sequence goes on from NW_009186523.1 coordinate 5,780, forward strand.
GGCACGCAGGGGCACCGGAGCCTACAAAGCCAGGACTCGTGAGCACGCGCGGGGGTCAGCAGCCATCCCGACGGCTGCTCACACGCTTAAAGCTCAGCCGTTCGCCCGGCTGAGCCTGACTCTCATTTAGCAAGCTAGGAGATGGCTTGTAGTTATAACCAGAAATTTCAGCACCTCTGACTTCCAGAGATGCCAACATTAAATACAAGTCAACAGAGAATTGTTTTTCTCAGATTACGAACACAATTTTTTAATTCAATCCTTGTACTTGTCCACTTCAGAGAACTTAAGTTGTATCTATCACCCAAATAATAAAAACATGCTAAAACCCGCACTCCTGCATGATTAATATTTAAAACTATTTTTCCCACTGCTGTCATCAAAATTGGTGCAAATGACAAACAGTAGCTGTTTACGGAGCTAATTTGTATCTTGAATTATAACAGATAATAAAACTTTTCAGGTCTTTGCTTATTATTAAGTATCATAGCATCTTTTGTAAGATGATTATTTGTTTGATCCAATTTAGAGCTTTAAAACCAGTTTTGCTGCAAAGTCTAGAACAGCAGTAAAGGTGTCATTTCGTCACTCACAAAAGCATGTGCACTCAGCAAAACAGAAAAGCCCGTTAAATAAAATTAAGAACACCTTACAAACACGATATTCAAATTTAAGTGCTAGAAGCACTTGCATTTTGGGATGTTATACCAAGGTGCCTGCCTGGGATGAGGGAAGGAATTTGTGTTCAAACATCACTTGTCCCGCTCGGGAGCACGGCACTCACAACACAGCCCCAAGTCAGCCTTTCCCCCTCTCGCCTCCTATTAGCTTATTTCTAAAAAGCCCAGCAGTTACGGTATTGCGCTCTCATTTATGTTAGATAAATGCAAACACTTTTCCCCACAGACACAAACTGCCGTCACCCCAAGCAGATTGTCTCAGCTATTTTTACCCCAAAACCTGTATTTGTTCTTACCCCTGAGAGAGACACACTTGAATGTTGTAACACGGCAAGGGAGGCTCATCCGAAAATTCAAATTCAAACACATCGCTAAAGCCATCTTCATCTTCATCACCTGGGCCGGGCGGATTTGCCAAGATGTCAAATCCAGATTCATCTTTTGGATCTAAACAAAATTGAATAAAGGTGCCAAGTCAGCATCGAAGAGACTGTTGCAGGTCTTGCTTTTTCCTCCAATAACGTGATCTGTAAATAAAACCAATTTGCTTCCTTCCTAGATTCCTCCAACATAAAAACAAAACAGCCCCCACCCCCACATGCCGCATGTTTTGAAAATCTCCGCATACAAAGAAATAAAGGGTAACATTTGCTCACCGCACACAGAGCTGCCATAGAAATCCCAGTACAAACCAGGGTCATCAACACTTCGACCTTGCAGGTCAGTTAAATACTCTGGAGAGGAAAAAACAACAACAAAAACATACTGATGAGAACAAAAAGCTGGCAAGTTTAGCAGACCGTGTGTCATACAGTCTCACTATGCATCCTCCATACCTTCCATCAAATAAAACCCACACCGTACTCCTGATGCACATGCTACAAAGGACAGCATATACACAAATCATTCTTGCAAATATTCCTGGAATTTGCTTTTCTCCTGCATCCCTTCTCCCATCACATCAAATAATGACCCACCACATCAAATAATCGCCCACGGTCTAAGAGGAACAGACCCAACCTTAAGCTTCAGTAACTGAGAGCGGCATTTTATTTTTGTGAAAGATAGGATATAGCACACTTTTTAGCCTGCACAGTTATTCTGGACACCAACTTGGGGGTGAAACAGTGGCCCCAAAGAAACTGGTGGAAAAGTTTGTCCACAGAGATACGTTCAGAAGATGCAATTCTTTTCTACAGACATAATTTGGGTGTTTTGCTAGTTGAGTTGATGAAAAGATACTGGGATTCAAGACACTAAGAAGTCCAAGATACTGGACTTTACTGGAGTCCTGATACAGCTATGTGCTTTCTACACTGCACCATTTAAACAGGTAAGTGGATGAATAGTTAAACTCATTGACTGTGAACAGTGCAAACATTTTCAGAGGCAAAGTTATTAGGGAATGCAATTGTCTTTATCCAAAACTAACAGCAAAAAAACCTAAAACCATGTTAGAACATGGACATGTTTAAAGACAAAAGCATTTGACGCAGTTTTACAGCATTTCAGATATAAAATGAGGCAGAACTTGCAAAAAGACAAGTACTAGAAGGATAAAAAGTAAGACCACGGGAAAACATGACTACGTTTAACAAAAAGCTATTTGATTTGGCAAGTTTCTTATTTTCATTTCAAGCAGAAAAATGAAGGCACCGAAACAGCCTCCTACCTATCAAATCTGATAGTGGCATCAATCCTTATGACTTATTAAAAGTGTCAATTAGAAGGAGCCCCCATGCACGGCTACACTTCCCACCTGCAGTGGCTGGGTTTTTGCAGGCAAAGAGGGAGCTACTGCAGCCCACCCTAATGCTCCTCAGCGTGGAGCCATCCCTGCCGGGCGGCAGGGACTTTGGTGGGGCAGGGAACGTCCCCCCATTTGCCATGACCAGCAGAGCCCCATGCAATGTGGCCATGCACCTGTGAGGAAGGTCTCCATGAGCTCACTGTGGGTCATTTTCACGATGGTCCTCCCAGAGTAGGTCGCAAGCGTTGGATCAGCACCGTAAGACAGTAACAGGCGGACAATTTCCAAGTGATCATTTTCGACGGCATCATGGATCGGTCTAGGGAAATAAAAAAGATCACGGCATTACATTTTGACTCAACAGTATTATGCAAATGTGTTTGACAAGAAACTTCTGACTTCAGATCAAAGTTATTTATAGAAAATAACACTATTAATACAACTGCCAATCATCTCATTGTCGGTTTTACTTGCACATCATCCCCTCCCCTCTTGTCTTTTCACAGTCAGACTGCTCGGGGCAGGTATTTCTGTTACGTCTATTCACTGCCGTACGTATTTCGAGGGCCAGTAAAATAATTACTGCTGTAACAGAAAGCAGGAGTTTGCATGAAGCCTCACAAACATCATTTTGCTGCAAGTCAGTCTACCGTTCCAAATCTCTGCCAATTTAACAGCGTGTTGTGGAGTAAGGGCTCATTCAGCCTGCCTCTGGGCAAGCATGGAAATCAGTTACCCAAAGCTCCTAAATTATGTACACAGAAATAAGTTATGAAAATTTGCTGGGAATTAAACTTCCATGCTATATCCTCTTTAAATAGTACTTGCGAACATATCTGCAGCACAATTCAACCCTTCTACTCAGAGAATAGAAAAACATGTTATTTTAAGTTTAGTCCACCCAGAAGTTAACACATTTTACGCGGCATAAGCAACCTATACAAGCTCAGACATAGGTTTTGTGAGCCTACAGAAGGATTATTCATTAATACACATGCCTGCAATTCCAGGTTTAGAACTCCTTATCACTAATTATAAATCGCATTAACTTTTGCCTTTAAAATTGATTATACGTAACGGTGAGTTGTCTGGAAGTAGAACATATTACCCTTCAGACTAATGAAGATGTGTTAAAATCCCATCTTTTCCTTAGACGGCGATGAGCAGGGAACTGAAAGGGGAGTCAGATGCAATTGCCACTGATCATAGCAGTTCAACTCAACTCTACACTCCTCCTCCTCTAGGCTGTCAACACCGCTGCCCCCCAACAAGGCTTTCAAGCTCTCAAACAGATGTAGTAAAAGGCAAGAGAAGGAAGGACTTTAACTAGGATCACATACTGCCTTCCTGGAAAGCTTTCGGAATGATGTCACAAGGAGAAGTCATCTGTAAGCACAGACAAGCAAACTCCTCAACTCCGTCTACCAATCCGCCAAGCAATGCTCAGCTAACAACCAGGGCTGAAACTCCCTCCTGCAAAGAGGCCACGTCCCACCACTCCTTCTGCCACACGCGGCAACGTCCCCTCTACCGCTTTGGTATGGGCTGGCATCCACGTGAGCTCGGGACAGCGCAGAGGCAGATCGAAACAGTCAGAAGAGGAAGGCACACCACCGTTTTCCCACCTATTACATAGCGTTGCTGGTGGGAGGGGGACTCTGATCCATCTCAAAAAGAAGTATGTTCCAGGTGTGTTTACTCCAAGTACTTTCCAGTAGGCTGTGACTTAGGGTGATTAACATCTGTCATGCGTGAAGCACTTTCGCTTGCCCCCATCTTGCCGGAAAGCTGCGTGCAGTTTTGCTTTTGGCATATGCACGCTATATTGACATGAGGAGGTGCGCTTGGAGAGTTTGCGGCTCGTTCCCTATGGAGAGAGGGCTTATCCCGTGCTGCCTACCTCCTGCACGCCCCAGGCCACCAACACAGCAAACAAGCAGGTGATCCTCGAGCTGAGCACAGTCCTCAACTCAGCTTGTGCCACCTTTCAGACCCCCGGCACCAGAGAGCACAACACGTGCACGCCTTCAAAGACCGACGTGCCGCTCTTTAGAAAGCTACTTTCAGATTTAAGGACCAGAGAGGTCCGTGAGGATCACCTGGCAAAGGGTCAGAATATCCCTTTCTCAATTTCTCAGGGAAGTCTCTAACACAACACTGAAACTATCTGCCACCCTCGAGACAGACAGCGCTGGAGAAGCCAGCATTCCCGGGGTCCCCACCCCGCAAGCCTCACCCTCCCACCTCCACCTACTGACTCAGTGCTCCCGCACAGGGACTGCCGCAGCATCGCGTGCCTACGCAGCAGCCAGGGCATCCAGGACCTGGCCGGTGCTGATCATCCCAGGCGATACAACGCAAGAGGTAACAAATAATAGGGGTGCTGACACGGAGGCTGATGAAGTATCGGGTGTTTCTGGCTGTCAGCAAGCATCTGAGGCCTGAGCTGTCAGGTCACGACACTCCGAGCATCTACAGCGGGAAAGGTCAGCCTTGCTGCAAGCCCTCCTGTCCCCCACTGGGCATGAAGCATTCATGGCTGAAAGTCTGGCAACAGGCACCAGGAACAGATGAGTGTTACGGCTGGCGCCCA
>NW_009186523.1:10830-11445 GCF_000690835.1 Fulmarus glacialis
CGCTTTTTCTCCCCCACTCCCTCACTTTACTGGAGTTTTTAATTTTGAACTGTTTTCCATTTTATTTTAGAATTAGGATTTTCTGGTTTTGGTGGGGGTGTGGAGAGTGTTGTGGGTTTATTGGTTTGTGCATTTTCCTGTTTGTTTTTTTTTAAACTGACTTACCTAAGTGGCTTTTGAAGCAGTAATGAATTCAAGATGACCCCTTAACTTATTAAAAACAGCATCTAAATCACCGCCCAGTGTTTCAATCAATTTAACAACACCCGGACGAGTTTATTAAAGGGTGCCTGGGCATTCCCCAGGAAGGAAAAATCTCAGCGCACGGGCTGTAACCCCGGGATGGGACCCCCTCTCCCTTTCTACAGGTCACCCAGCCCAGCCCAGCAGTGTAGACAGGGGCAGAGGCAGGGGGGGAGGCAGGGGGGCAGGCAGGGGGGCAGGCAGCCCCACCTTTGTTGCCTGCCAGAGCGCAGGCAGGCTGCCCCGGGCACGAGAGGGGACTTTACAGAGGCAAGGGGAAGGAAAGGCGCAGTAAAGCCACGCAAAAGGAGGAAGAACAATAAATAGAAGGAAGCGAAGGGAGGAAAGAAAACACTGGCGGGGAGGGGGGGG
>NW_009186523.1:11615-22576 GCF_000690835.1 Fulmarus glacialis
TTGGCAGAGTTTAACCATCCTCTTTGTAGGATGCAAAAGTGACTACTGGAGTCGGCAACTTTTTCAGATGTGAAAAAAAGATCCCTGGGAGTCCTCTCTTGGGCTGCTTTGCCCACATAATCTTTTCTGCCCTGAGCATCATGGAAATAAACACTCTCTATCCCTAATGGTTCAGTTAACGGTAGTACAGCTCGTTTCTAAAACAAACCCTTCGGAAGGCCCCAGAAGGATCTGGGGACATTCGAGAGCTGCAATATCCTACAGGAGACACACATCTCAACCCTCTCTTGTGTACTGCCGAATTCTTCCTACTATTTTTACCGCTACTAGAGTTAGGAAAACATTTCTCCGGGGGTTTATCATTCCACCACCAAAATTATAAACTATTTAGACCAGTCAGGGTTTGCTCTCAGCCTTTCAGGCACCATCAGAATTTTCCTCGCTGCAATAAGAGGTCTCGTAACTCGCCGAGCAATACCGTATCTTGGCGTTTTATTTTTATTTCCATCTACTCTATTATGCAACGCTGCCCCACAGAAGAGGCAAGGCACAAGTTGCAGGAGGACAGCTACGCCGGCTGCCTCTTCTTTAACGCAATTAGCTGCTGGAGGGTATCGCTCTGCCAAGACCAGCTGAAAGGACGCAGGAAGAGAGCCATCTTGGCATGGTCCTCCCAGGGAAAAAATAAAAAAGGCTGAGCTCATCAGCTGCCAGAGAGAAGGATAAAGCAAAACTGGCTGCGGAGACTGAATCTAGCGAGCAGACTCGGAAGCAATGGAGAGGCCTCGCTAACAGGCAGGAGATGCCTGTATTTTTGGTGTGTGGCTTTGTGGCGCCGGTTCAGCTAGGGCATGCTGTGAAGGTAAGAGGAGAAGAACAAGGCGATAAGGCCAAATACATCGGCAACCATCCTTGCTAATGTCAGGCACTGGTCCTCTTACGCCCCTTGTTGAGCTACTGCACTTACTGGGGTCCTGTCAGGGAAGGAAAGCGCTCACCTCTTAAGCACAGTCTATTATTATTTATAGGTAAGACGATTAAGAGCCCTTAGTGACTGTGGCACCTCTGAGACAGGTCTTAAAGATCTCACCCCGTTCTACAATAATCTTTGATTAGCTACTAATTCAGCAGCAGAGTGCTTGTGTATTCAGGGTCTGCAGGCGCTGCATTTGGAGAGCCACGATCAGCGTAGAGTTTAAGGGAAAAAACGCAGAAGACAGCTGTATTTAGCCTGGCCAGATGCGCCGAGAATAGGGCAGACAGAGGGACGTCGCGCGCTGCAGGTAGCAGGAGGTGTGCAGGCAGAGCCCCAGCGCTGAGCTGAGAGCGAAGGGAAGGACTGCTCCATACCCACACCCCCCAAACGCCGCCACCTCCTTGCCCTGCCGCCTACAGTCTGGCGCTTCGTTTGGTTTTGGCCTCACCAAGATTTCTGCTAGTATCAGAAACCAGAGGCTGAAAGCCGACCTTATCTAGTGAACTCACGACAGACTGGCTGCGTAGGTACGTAAAAGGCCACACCAAAGCAAGAGGCTCAGGTCTTTGTTTCGCTTTCAAAACTTAAACACGCACATGCAAAACCACCACGTTGATCGGAGCACCTGCAGCACTGCAGACAGGACAGGAAGGAGAGATGCACGGATTTTGCAGAACTTTCCTACATCCTTCACGTTCATATGGACATTTTGTTCAGACTGAAGCCGTATCCTCACTTGTCACAACTTTTCAGAGAGCGTCCTCCAAAAAGCTGACCACAGCGGCAGCAGGCAGCAAGTAACGCAGACCGAAGCTTCAGGCAGCTGGGATCGAAGTGACACCCCAGGCGGCCACACTAACAAACGCAGCGTATGCAGTTCCATCACAGCTTATGCAGTTACATCACTCCTCTATGCGGATTTATGTTAACTGAACAGAACTAAACACATATCCACTGTTACTGCCCGGAGACCAAGATTCCAGCACAACCAAAAATATCTTTGGCTAGTGGTCTTGTGAGGTGGTGGAGGGGGCAATAAGGCATATTGAGTGTAGTTAAAAATGCAGGGGAAGGGGGGAAGTCTTTGATGGTGTATTTGTTTGGGGTTTTTTTGTTTTAGGATTTTAATATCTTCCAAGGGGTAAACACGTTCAGGAATTTGAATTTTAAAAGCAACACAGTTGAGGAAGACTGACATTTCTTCCCTTCTAGAAGTTAAAGGAGAAAAACTTACTGAGGCTTGAAGAGAGAAATGCGATTTGTCTTATGAATGGTACAGAGACAGGTAAGTCTGGCCCTACCAAAAGGCACGGGATAACACCGATCAAAAGTTCCTTACAGAAGCTTCTGCTCTCTGTCCTACCCAACTGAGGGCAGCTAGACCATCTTTCATCTGTATATTAGATGCGGTTTGGATTCACACTGTCTGTTGGGCAGCTTTTCAAACAAAAAATAAGTCTGCCATCAGAAAAGAAAGGGGACAGCAAGCTGAGTTCAGACATTACCGTCTATGATCAGATCATTATTATGTTCATTTCTGAAATGCATTTTCCCCAAAACAACTTTTCAGGGTAACAAGCCACGTTTCTTTCTTGAAAATCAGCTCCATCTGTGAATCGAAATCAAAGGTGGACTCTGAACTGGTGGGTGATTAAGACTGGTCAGAAACTTCCTGGGGTTAATTTTCTACATAGGTTATTCCGGCAAGTGAGACAAAAATAATTTAGGATTCTTTTTATGGCAACTGGCCGCTATTGCATAGGTCACGTATTAAAAGCTGGAGACAGCAGAAAATGCGGGGCTGTGTGTCAGCCTCGAGAGCTGAGACTTCTTTCAAAGAAGTGGGAGCTGGAGAAGGAATCTGACAATCCAGCCAGAGTTTCAACGTTTCTTCAGAAGTGTTTCCTTTCGGCCGTGATGGGCCGGTAACGACTGACCATCATGAACTTCTAATGGACCATCCCAACCAGCCGCCTTGGGACTTTTGTTTTCCTGGCTCCTCCCTTCCCGAGTTAATAAATAAAGATCTTAAAAACAAAAGAGGCAGACTCTTAGTTATGCTAATTTTACCTCCTTGGCTATTTGGATGGTGATAATACGGAATGGAACGTGATAAACCATTTAAGATAACAAGCTGCAGGAGCTTCATGGAATACAAAGCGACCTGTCCCCAAAATGCATAGACTGGATAATGTTCTGCATATGCTGAGGAAAAGTTACCCCAAGGTCAGCCCCACAGACATGGTCAAAGAGGTACCTTAGGAGATGCATAAGAAGCTTAAAAAAGATGCGGAGCAGCATTTCTATAACCACAAAGCAAAAAAAAAGAGAAAAGCTCACTATCTATCCTGCGAGCACAGGAACTAAGCACCCCTACTACTCTGTGAAGGAAACGAAAAAAGCCTAATTCAGGATAAAAAAAAAAAAATCCAAAATATCAAATGAGCAGATAGAGTTTAACAGTTCAGGAAAACAACATTTTTATATAGCATATATACGACCTGCACACCCAATTGCCGCTAAAGCCTGAAGTGCTCTTAAAAGTAACCCTGCTAACAAGGCAAAGCCCGCTCTTTTGGCACAACTCAAAGGAGGTGGAGCGCACACGAGCGGGGCCGCAGCTCAAGTATCACTCCTTCCTGCCCTGCAGCTGGGAATTTCACAAACTCTTCAAAAAACAACACAAACGTATTAAAATTCCCAGAGAAAAAAACTACGCTGAACTCGAGCCACAACAAAAGCGTGCCCCCACCGCTTTATTAACCGGAGAGCGGAGGAGGTCACCGAGTCCTGCCCGCTCCCGCCCAAGGACCAGCAATACGGAGGCCCCCGCACGTCACCCGCTTTGGGGGTTTCATGCAGGATGGGAAGGGGGACACGGGGAGGATGAAGAAGCAGAGAGGGAAGGGGCGCTTTCTCCCACCATCATGACCAAAGAAACTGCTGCCCGGTGGTGGTGACCACCCGATGCTGGGACGGAGGTGCTGCTAACCTGGTTCCATCCTGAGCGCTGCAGTTGACGTCAGCCCCGTACTCGAGGAGATGCCGCACGATGCTCAGCCAGCCTCTGGCACAGGCCTCGTGCAGGGCACAGTAACCCGCGTTGTCACGATGATTCACATCACACACCTTGTTTTCCAAACAATACAGAACCACTTCCTGGAAATGGGAGGAAAAACAGATACATCAAGTTATTTCTTGCTGCGGAGATGCACAGATTTCTCTTCTTGAAGGAAAAGCGGGGCGGGGGGAAGGGCAAAACACAAAACCCCTACGATATGCCTGACGTACCCTCTTTGACACCTGCCAGTCAAAAGGAAAAGAAAAGGGGAAGCCGTTGAAAGTCCTGCTTCTTCAGGAGACATAGCGGAGACCACGACTTCCCACGAGCAGACTAGTTTGTGCAAAGCAGCACCCCGCAGGGACCTTCCTGCAGCCCCCAAGGTCAGGAATTGTCGCAGAGGAGGGACGTGCAAATTTCGCAGACAAAACTCACAGCTTTCCACTTCTCAAAACTTCCATGCATAAAGCTAGCAGGAAGGTTTTTACTCCTACATCTGCATTTTTTAGCAGAAAATTCTGCAAGCACAACAGCAGCACAGCAACGTCAGTCTGATTTTAAAAAGAAAAAGCGCATGACCCGAAACAAAACACATTTAAGACACACAAAGGACGGTTTGCTATCGGCAAACAAAAAAAAAAGCCCGACTCTATCAAGATCAGGGAAATCCCATTTTCACCCACCCTGGTTTTCAGCATGCACAACTAAAGCCAGGCGCCAGGTTCCAATAACGAGCCCGGCGCCGTGGGAAGCCATGTGAATTTAACACAATTCATCTTGCAGTCAAATATACCACGGTCGAAAGCCTAGGCCAGACTCAGCTCTACGCTGTCGTGCGGCCTTGAAACAATGACTGCTCCATCACTCAACCAAAAATTTAGGATGGTGCGAGTCTTCCTCGATTTGCCTCAGATGCAAAAGAAAAAAAAAAAAAAAAAACCAACACATTTCTAAGTGATGCTGCACGTATAAAATAGCCCCCGCATTCCGAAATTAGTGGCAAGCCATTAATTTTGCATTTGCTCCTCTCGAAGGCTGAGCGACATCCTTGCAAAGCAGGACACGACGTGGAGGGGGCGAGTGTTTGCTTTGCCAAAGCAAGAGAATAAAACAACCGCCGGGTGTGATGCATTTATTCTTCCCGTTTCAAAATCTACCGGAAAGCCCGCAATAATCTGCGCTCTGGGTATACCTGACCGGAGAGCTGGTATCCAGGATACAGCATGAAGCTGCTCTTTTAGCAGGCCCTCACTAACTAGGCTAAGGAGGGGAGCTAATGAGCTGCCCGTCCCAGGCACCAGAGCATCCCCCTCACCTGCCGCCGGGACGGAGCGGTCCACCTCCTACACCTGATGCACCCACCGGTTTAACCTGGGATCCCCACAGTCCCGCCTCTCGCCAAACAGGGGCTCCTAATGTTCCTGCTAATCAGCCCAAAGGCCAAAAATCGGTCCAGAACGGATGCTCTTTACCCTGCACTCGCTGAAGCCCGAAAGAAAGGGCTGTGGAAAATTATACCCCGGAGGTATGAATTTTCTTTCAAAACCAGACCACCCTGCCAGGCAAATTAGCAGATGGATATAGGTAGCAGAAGCGGCTGCCCTATTCAACTCCACCTTTAGCATGCAGTTATTATTTAAAATAGATTCTGCAACTCAAAATAAAGGAACACCTTTCATCTATTTTTGTAAAAAGGAAAGGCTCATCCTAGGGCGGCATACCTACTACTGGACGAAAAGGCTAATTTTGTCGGGCAATTCTGTGTTAAGAGGCTATAAGAAGAATGTCATTAACCACAAAATGTAACCATAAAGACCATAAAACCCTACATTGTTAATTAATTAAATGCCTCATTAACTTTTTTTAACATGATTTATTCAATTTACAAAAAAATTAGCCATCACTGCCGAACACAGAAACGTGGTGCCACAAACACACTTTTGGTTTCACAAGCATCTCTTGCCAATGTTAGAGAAAGGCTGTGAAAGCGCCACGGGGCAATTTAATGTCTGTTCAGGTAGTCTATTTAAACCAGCAATCTGGAAATCACTCACAGTTAATCCAAAGAGTCAAGCTAGCACGACACCAGCCAAGATATGTGCCACTGCCGCTTCTGCTGCCTGCAGTTTGTTAGCCAAATTGCAAACAGCAACGTTAAAAGGTGCATGCAAATATGCATGCTCCACCCTCATCTACAAAGAGGTGCCCTTCGCCTCAGTCTCTCCCAGCCCTGCTCTGCAGCAGCTCCTTGCCCCTTTTCCAAGGGAAGGGGTCAGCATCCCCCTGCGCATCCCCCATGCCCTGCGCATGCCCATGCTCTGGGGACGCATGCTGCCACCAGTAAGCACTACTCCATTCCACCCAGACTCGAAACATGGCCCTTGGGCAAGGCATTATAACCTGAGCCGTAACGCTTCCCCCGCAGCACCGTGCCAAACCCCAGCAGTGATGCTCGTCCCCTGGCAGGGTGCGGGAGCCCCAGGGGAGCTGTGCAAGGGCAGGACAATGCTCAGGAGCTCCTGCTCCTGCAGGGGTGCTACTGGGGACCCAGGGATGGACCCTCCTGTGAGGCATCCCCAGGGCAAACCCTCTCCCCGCCCTGCCTGGATAAGCCCTGTCTTCATGAGTGTTTAACCCCCCTGGAAACAAACAGCATCTTTCCCCCACCCCTATCACGCACCACACATTCCTCTAATTTCAATGCCTTCCCAGGCAGGATTTAATCCCAAATTCACCAGAGAACTTTCCAAGTCCAGACACACACCAAAAAACAACAAGCGGCACAAAGACAGCCAGTGTTTCCTCTCCCATCAAATTCATTACGCAAGCCTTTTGTAATTTTTTTCCCAAAAAGACTTTACGCTCCCTATAATTCCCCCTTCACAAAACGTAAATTACAGTTTTAAGACTACTATTATCTCAAGTAATTTGTTTCAAATGGGGAAAACAGAATGGATTTGAGAGCGTCCATACGCTGGGACGGGTTGCTAACATCCTGATGAAGCAAGGCCTGGTGCAGAGGCCAAGCAAAGAAAAGGCAAAGCTTCCCACCAGCTTCGGAGGGGTTTTGCTCAGACCGTACGGATTTCCAGAGCTGAAGACCATTTGCCGCACTGTCTTTAACTAGCCTTGTTGGCTGCGGCCCTGCAATTTATCTGACCAGACACAAGCTGCATTTGTCCTTCAACATTTCACTCTCACACACAAAATCGTAACCACGCGTGTCCCACCGCTCCACAACTATCTGGGGCACGTCCGTACTGCGCAACTGAGCGTGGGGCAGAGGCACCTGAGCTAGCAGCGTTTAGGTTCCCCGTGAGTCCAGGAGCGATATATACAGCTCGCCAGCATCTTTGCATGCCAATGATGCCTCTGGGTTTGGGGTGGGATCTCTGCATGGCTGCAGGGCATCCCTGCTGCAAAGGCAGGCAGGCAGGCTGCCAAGGGCAGGCACGAGCTCACCCAGTCTCAGGGCAGAGCTGTTGCTGCTGCTCTGCCCCAATACAACATCTCTGCCGCCGTCAGGGCTCAGCGGTGCCCTGTGGTGCCAGCCACTTCCAGCTCCGAGTCCTGCACCAGCACTTGGCGTCCCTTTGCAAGCCATGGCCCCAGCGGCGCAGGCTCTTTCGGCTCCTTCGCCGTCGGGCTGGTGAGGGGCCGCAGGGCTGCCTGCTGCCACCGCAGCAGCTATAAAAAGCCCCTGTGTGCCCAGGAGCATCCCGTGCTCCCACTTCAGCATCAGCCCCCGGCCATCACGCTGCAGTCACCAAAGGTTGCTGCCCTGCTAACGGGGATGGCAGAAAACAGACGTGTGCAGCTGCCACAGGTCACAAACCAGCAAATTAGCTTGACCCAACGAGCTTTTTTTTTTTTTTTTTTAAATAGAGGAATTTGTAACTTCTTGACCACTCTAATTTTTCTGGAGACAGAGGAAATTCAGCTTTCTAATAACCACAGTAGTCTGGTTGCTAGTAAGAAAAACACAGCTACACAGTTTCCATGGCTTAATAAACTATCACAGCTCACCACAGGCCAAATGAAGCCCCAACAGGGCGGCACGGCCACCCACCGCTCCTGTCCTTGAAAGACATGGCCGATGCCGGATCCCGGCAGCAGCTCAGGCACACGGACTGGGCTCTCCCCACTGCCCCACTTGGCTCTCCTGCCCCTCGCTCCGCCAACAAGAGGACCCGCTGCCGTGCTGCCAATGCCGGCCGAACGATCAAGTCAAACAATTGGAATATTTAAACCTATTAAAAATGTGGTGTTCACTTAACTTTTGGGTGAATTCAAGTCAGAAAATCCCCGACCAGGTGATGATGGGAACACAAAGTTACCCCAGGGCCATGGGCCCCCGACCTTGGGGAGCCCAGGCACCCCCCAGCTTTCTGGAACCAGCCCGGTAACAGCCAATGCTGCAGACAGCTCCTGCTATCAGCAAAGCACACAGAGAGCTCTCGGCCCCTGCTTAAGCAAGATCTCAGCCCATCGCTAAGTTTTGGAGTTGCCCCCGTTGAGAGCACGACAGGCGCAGAAAGCAAAGTGCACAAGCATCCCACGGCAGCCTGCTACGCGCGAGCGGTACTCGCCCCGACAGACACCGTGCAGGAAGAAAAGACACTCCAATAGCTTGGAGCACATGCTACAACACATTTTGATTTTGGATCCATAGGAAATCTTAGGTCCATAGGAAATTAAATTATTTAAATTATGGAGATTACCATAGCAACGTTGTAACAACCACTTCTCCTCCTCCTAGCTAGAGCTGAAGTGCCCTGGGTTAGAAGAAGCCTTTGTCTAGGGTAAACAAAACCTTTCCAACAAACCCTGCCTTCCAGAGCTGGAGAAGGCCTCTCTCCACACAAAGCTCTCCAGCTATACAAAGGGCATTTAGAGGTTTCTACAAACCCCTGAGGCTGGGCAGGCCCCACCTGGGCCCGGGCTGATGCCGCCTTCCAGCACGGGGCTCAAGCCCAGCTCTGAGGTCCAAGCAGTCCTCTCACCACCGAGGCGAACACTGCAGCCGCGCCGAAGGCAGCAATCGCCTTCTGCAATGAAACACCTCTTTGCAAGATCTGAAGTTGAGCAACAATGATGCTCATACCTATATACCCATATTTCCCCAATAAAAGCATGCTTCAAAACAGCGGAGCTAGGGGATTCATCGGTTTCTGATTTTTCTAGCAACAGAGGGGACGTTTCATTAGACAACATTGTTCCAGCTATGCCGAGCAGCTCCAGACTCCAAGCATAAAGCATGCAGAATGCTCCTACGATGCATTTGATCATGCAAGAGGACACTCCAAGCACTACATCCTGTGTCACATACCAGATACTCCTTGGAGAAAGGAAGAAAAAATAAAACCCTTCTCCTAAACTACACGCTCTTCACAAATAACAAAAGCAAAAATCGTACAGCTCATTAAAGATCACTATAAAGACTACTTTAAAAAAGAAAAAAAAAGACATTCATTCTGTTTGCAGCTGGCTTATATTTAAACGGAAGCCAGGGTTACTAATAGAACTTTACCTTTTGCTCATTCACGCAGGGTGCCGCTTACCCTGCGTCCCCGGCCAGCTGACCCAGCCGCAGCGGGGACCCATTCCCACAGCGACCTGCCCCCACACCCAGCACGCCATTCCCCTTCCCGGGAAAGGGAATGCAGCAGGGGAGAGGGGGCCCGCAAATTTCAACGACCAAACTCAAAGCTGCCGCTTCGCAAAATCTCCACCTACAAAACTGGAAAGAGGGTTTTAACTTTTGAAATAAAAAGACACCGTCCCGCAGGGCGGTGAGGGACCCTTACCTCGTACCCCAGGCGTGCCGCCCGCTGCAGCAGCGTTTCCCCGGCGTTCTTATTGACAATAAGCCTCCGCGCTTCGGGCGGCATGGGCCGGCTCGGGGTCGTCTCCTGAGGGGGGCTTGCGATCGGCAGCTGCGAGGGCTGCAAGACGGGTAGCAAAGAGGGAGTCTGCTGCAGGCGATCGTACAGCTTCTGCTCGTACGACTTGGCTGGTGAGGAGTCGCAGTCTGAAGTAGGCTCTGGTCGCTTCCTGACTTTCCTCGTTACCGTGACCTGTCAAAAGCATTATTGTGGGGGTTTTTTTATCCTTGTTTTTGCAATACAGCGATGGGATTATATTTTGCCAGCAAAGAGTTACACTTTTCTACTCATATTTAATTTTTTAAGACAGACCTGCCACAGCTTTTAAATGCAAGATTCCTCACCCCCTGCAATAGTGCCTTTAACTCGGGTTAAGAAAAGCAAATACAAGATGTGCAAAGGATCCACAGACGAATTTGAATGCAATCCCCGCTACCCTGCATGCATGACAGCGCATTAGTTTTAAGCAGGCTGGCTCTGCCTTCTGAGAGGCTGGTGGACAATTAAGTCTAAATAAAGATACCTTATCTTCAGCATTTTCGATATCTGTGGTGTCATCCCCTGTCAGAGATGACCTCCTTCTCCTCTCCTGCAGTGCCAAGTGTTTTGTTTTACACTGACGTTTCCCTGATGGCTTCTCACACTCGCTGTATTTCTGCAGCAGAGATGCATGTTGGAAATCCTCCTCTTCGTCTGTGTACAGCCCATCTGTCTTCCGGCTTTCTTTAATTTTCTGCTGTTTGGCAGCCAACCTCGAGGCTGGAGTACAGCTTGGCTGAGCCTGCCTTTTGCTGTTTGCATTGGTGGATGAAAGGCTCTTCATGTGCGGAGACACTGGGAATACAGGCAAGCCTAAATGGGAAGGAAAGGCATTACACGTTGCATGGCGTGTTAAAAGGAAAACACATTGCTAGCACTTAACACAAGCTCCTCGGCTGCTTAGGAGATCTACCAATTACATTTTCAAATCATCAATATTCTAAGCGCTCCACGTTCAAATTGTAAATAGCATCTTGCCAGTTAACGTTACGCTAACAGT